>NC_022013.1:37535093-37547269 GCF_000317375.1 Microtus ochrogaster | reverse complement strand
CCTAGCCAGTTTGGATGTTCACCTTCCAAGATATGGACGGAGGGGGGAGGACCTAAGACTTACCACAGGGCAGGGCACCCTGACTGCTCTTTGGACTGGAGAGTGAGGGAGAGAAGGGTGGGAGGAGGGAGAGGGAAATGGAGGCTGGGAGGAGGCGGAAACTTGTTTTTTTTTCCTTTTCTCAATAAAAAAAATAAAAAAAAATATTTTAAAGTTAGCTTTCATTATTTTTTCTTAAAAGTCAAATGGATTACGTTAATCTTCTGTATCATAATGTAATATTAAATGATTTTTGTAATCTTAAAATAATGCTTACCAAAATGAAATGAGTTCCTGTGTGTTAGAAAAAAAGAGTTTTATTTTAGTTTTTATTATATAGAAATGAAAATTCTTATAAATTCATCTTAGTTCTTTCAAACTATTTTGGCATTTTAGTATTAATTTCTTCCACATATTTTTGTATCCATCATAAAGTAGTTAAAATAATTTAGGTTAATGTTATTTGTTTTATATAGGAGAATAATCAATAGCACAATATTAGTTTTATTCTAATCACCTTTTTCGCATTCCTAATTAATCTTTTTGCTTTGCGGTGTTGCTAATAGACAGCAGCTGTTAGCAGTAGAAAATTTACGCACAGGACATCATTTGCTTTTAATACTGATAATAAGGGCTGTGATTCAGCTTAGTAGCAAAGGGCCTATATAGCAAGGCTCTGGGCCCCACCTTTGCTTCTGAATGAAAACAACAACACATCCCTATCAGCATTACCAGTGTCAATACACCTTAAAAATATGTATGTACCACAAGCAATACATCAGTATACATATGACCACATCGTGTTATCTATTTTTCTTTCACGTTGCTAATACATCTTAAACATTAAATTTGTAGGAGTAATTTTTATCATAATATTGATGTTTATTATTACTTTAGAGCATCCTTTCTGTTCATTAGTGGTTTAAAGAAAGCAATTAACTTCTTTTATTCCCCCAAGTTTCTAGTATTCACTCATTACTTTTATTTATTTATTTTTATTGAGAAAAGAAAAAAAAAAGTTTCCGCCTCCTCCCAGCCTCCCATTTCCCTCCCCCTTCTCCCACCCTTCTCTCCCTCCCCCCACCCTTCTCCCCCTCCGTCCATATCTTGGAAGGTGAACATCCAAACTGGCTAGGCTCCCACAAAGCCATTTCATGCATTAGGATCTAAACCTAGTGCCATTGTCCTTGGCTTCTCATCAGCCCTCATTGTTCGCCATGTTCAGAGAGTCCGGTTTTATCCCATGCTTTTTCAGTCACAGTCCAGCTGGCCTTGGTGAGCTCCCAATAGATCAGATCCACAGTCTCAGTGGGTGGGTGCACCCCTCATGGTCCAGACTTCCTTGCTCATGTTCTCCCTCCTTCTGCTCCTCATTGGGACCTTGGGAGCTCAGTCCAGTGCTCCAGTGTGGGTCTCTATCTCTATCTCCATCCATCATTTTTAAAATCTTTTAGTTTAGTTGTTTTTGAGAATTTAAACATAGCAATATTTCCATAAATATTGGCAACTCTGTTTCCTCTCTCACAGTATATATAGGTTTTGCTTTGCTTTGTGTTATTATAGAGAGCAGACAATATGGAATAGGCATGCAGAACAACATCATAGGGCAAATGTGAGTCCTAGTATTGCTATTGGCTTGTTAATGAATTTGGAGGAATTTCTCTATTCTTGACTAATAAAGTTGTTATCATAAATGAGGCCTTTGATTTCTAATGTTTTTCTTAATCAATTGAAACTGTAACATGCTTTTATTTTAATATTTATTATATGGATTGACTTCTTTTGACTCTAAACTGTTATCATGCCCTAGAAATAAAACAACTGGCCATCATTACCGCAAATATTTTTCAACATCTACTCTCTCTCTCTCTCTCTCTCTCTCTCTCTCTCTCTCTCTCTCTCTCTCTCTCTCTCTCTTTATTAAGTTCCCAGCAGGTAGGTTATCAGTTTTGAAATTATATCACACATTTTAGGTGTTTATTTTTTATTTTATTTTTTAATACTTTGTTTTCATTTGAATTTTAATTACGTGTACATGATGGGCAGAGAGTTCGCAAATATGTAGGTATCAAGAGGAACTAGAAGACAGTGTTAGTTTCTAGGCAACAGGAGTTACAGGAAGTTGTGACTTGACTAAAGTGGGTGATGTAAATGAAACTTGGGTACCCCAGAGGAACAGAAATCTCCTGACTGGAGAATCATGTCTCCACCATCAGCCATCAACCATTTACTTTCATATCTAAGCTGTTCCATTTATCAATAAAGACTTGAGAGTCAGATATTGTAGTGAAAACCTGCTAGATCAGAGAAGCCTAGAGGATACTAGCTGATCCTTTTGGCTGGAGATCCAGCAAGAGAGCATCTCCCTATAACATCCCAAACCAAAAATGTCTGTGAATCTCTGAGTCCCTCTCTACTCCTTCCTGTGTCTCTCTCTATCTATCTTCCCAGGTCCACCATATTATCTCTATGACGAATTCTTGTTAGCTGGTCACTGGCTCCAAGCCCTGATCCAAGATCAGTCTTATTAACACAGTCTTAGGGTTTTACAATGTGATTAAATATTTTACAAAACACACCCCAAACTCCAATTCTAATTTTTATTTGCAATTCAATTTCAGAAATCTCTATTCTTCTATATTTACACTTAAAAGGAGGAGTTTATGTTCTTGTTACACACCATTCATTCATTTTATTTGTTATTTCTTTCATATAGTATATCTCTCTGCTTACATCAACTAGTTTTTCAGTATTCTTTTCCCTGAGAGTGCACAGAAGACATATATGATTGATGATAGATTATAAGAACTTCAGTTATAGTCCAGACATTACAATTTTGCAACCTTGGAGCCTAATTACAAATTATCTTTGTCTTTTCAATAGTCTTTTTCCTCCTCTATGTGTGAGCTTATATTTATATAAATATGTTAGGAAAATCTTTGGATTGTCATAATAGACCATTAATTAGTTTTCATCCAGCAGAAGCTAAAAATATCCTCAGATATTATCTTAGACCCAACATAGGTTTCTCCCTTTTGTTATAGCCTTGCCATACAATGTACTGTGTTCAGTAGTACATATGAAAATTATCTTGGTTTATGAATTCTTTTGTTCTTTTACAATAAAACACTATGAAACTGTTAGTATCTGGAACATAAAATGTGGGATAACCTGGGTCTGTATAGTGTGTATATGGTAACTGAATATGGTAAGTTCTATAATAGCCTATATTATTAAAAAATAACTATATTCTTTAATAAACATCCTATATTCCCTTTCAAGATTGAGAGTTGTGTTTTTTCATCGACAATATCTACTTTTAATTTTGATTTAAAATTCTCCTGCAATATATTTTGATCATATTCTTTGCTCTCCTCCAAGTCTTTGCAGATTATATATATAATAATCTATATTATACACACATATATTTTCTACTTACTCAAATTTCTGCTCTCTCTCTCTTCACTCTGTGACTATCTTTGTCTCTCTTTCCCTCTTCCTTTCCACTTTTCCCCTCTTTCAATAAATGGATACACACATAAAAAGAGAAAAAGTCACAAAAAATAAACATTAAAAACAAAGTTTTTTTAAAATCAATAAGGCAAAGAATATGCCTAAAAAACAAAACAAAAACTCATCAAAACTATTAAATCTCTTGTGTTAGGTAAGTAATCCTAGGCCTGGGTCCTATCTTGAAAGAAAACAATGGTAAGAACCAGAGGTTGTGGATGACTCCAGAAACAGGGTTTTCTACACCCAAGACTATCATAGAGCCTGTGAAAACCCACACAAAACCTACACAGGTTCAAAGCAGATAAGTCCCAGATACCATGTCCCACCCTAAATCAAGAAGTATTAGTAATTAATACAAAAAAAAAAGAAACAGTTTTCTCCAATAGAATGGTACTAGATGTGTCAATCACACTCAAAGGGTTTGGTAAAGACATCAGTCACACTTAGGACTGAGTGCTCCAAAGTCTCTCACACTCTGCATTCCATCGTGCTGTAAATCTGTGAAATAATTAACATGAAGAAGCTTATCTGATGAGTGTGGGACCCTTACCCCTTATTCTCAAAAGGGAAAGAAGAAATTTCCTAGCAAAATGTTTTCCCAGGAAGATAATGGCCTTCTCATCTCTCACCTAGTAGATTTGGAGCACAAGGTCACTTAGCTCAGCCCAGCCATCCACCTGGTACAGGCTGATAAAGATGGCCTAACTCAGGAACAGTGGCCTTGCTCTAAAAACAAGGAAAAAGCTGACTTAACAGAATGGGAGGGAGCAAAAGTCCTTGTGCCCATGCCAAAGCATCTTCAAAGATTCTCTTTGTAGTTATGCCTTTAAAAGCTTATCCCACAAAGGCGATATAACTCCTCTTTACCTTGTTGTAACGGGGATGAAGATGAGTTCCAAACATGTTTGTATTATGCTGATTAAACCTTGTTTATTACAGTCTGTGCCTCTCTGGTGGTCTCGCTCTGGGAGCAGTAATGTGGGCACAACAATGAGGAGGAAGCAAGGTTCTGATCTATGGATATAGATATATGCAATTATAGTCATTTTGACAATATTTATTTTGACAGTCGTATATTCTCTATCATATCAAAATACATTCTCAGATTTGCTTTGTCTCTTTAAAATTTATTTTTCTAGCTTTTCAAATAGTTTATTATGTTTGATTACAAATGTATTAATTGACATGCTTTGAGGTGATATATTTCTAATCAGGGATCAGGAGCAGTCAGAATGCATTAAGCTTATTTTAGGGATGAAAGGTCTCAATAAGATCCTTCTTTGCTAATATAAAATTATAAAATGGATTTTGGCTACTTTGAAATTTAAAAAAAATGACAATAATTTAATTAGAAAAAGTTTAACCTAGAACAGCTATGGAAAATATAGAAATAAGTTTTTACAAAGAGTTTTAATTGGGACCTCACTGGGTAGAAAAAAATTATGAGGTAGAACTGTTGTGTTTGAAGACATTAAAATCTGTGAGAAAAAAAAAGGTTAAGCAACTTCTCATTTTGATCCATGTGGCAAAGCATTTAACAGATGTTAGAAGGCTTGCAATTTCCAATTAGACTTTTTTCAGCACATAAAGAGGATAACAAGTTTTGTTTTTAATTAGTTTGAAAGCCATTATTTTGGTTGAGTTGGTTTGCTTTGTATAACTTTACAGGCAAGACACCCTATGCAGCTTGCTCAAGTGTCTTTTCTACCATTAGCGTATCTGTTCCAAATTTAATGATAGAAAAGGGTATTTTTTTTTGACACTTTCTTCACAGGTTTCTCGAATCTCTCTGTATTGCCTCACCTATTTAAAAACAAGTCTTATCTCACCCCATCCAAAAGGAGACAAATTCTACTCGGCTCTGAGCCATTGTCTATTTACTTATTATATCTGGTGCATTAAAAGTTACTGGTTTTATTTCCATAAATACTTTTGTTCTGCCTAATCCTGCCCAATTCCTACCTCTCCTTTGCTTCAGGAAAGTAGCTTTCCTGCAGAAGAGAAACACTTGTTTCCAGTGGTTGCTTGTGAATGCCTTTGTTTATAAGGTCTGCAAGGATTTTATAAGGTACAGAGGTACTTAAAAAAGAGTGATGTGTTATCCAACTTAATGTCCTGTTTTCACCTAGCCTTTCTTAAACTATGAAGGGACTGGAACTACTCTATTTTCAGATATATATTTGTTTACTTGTTTTCTTTATTCTTTTCTCCACAGTAGACTGGGTATTTGTTACTTTCTGGAGAGGTTGTGGAGAAAGGGGTACACTCATCCATTGCTGGTGGGAATGCAAACTTGTGCAACCACTTTGAAAAGCAGTGTGGCGGTTTCTCAGGAAATTCGGGATCAACCTGCCCCTGGACCCAGCAATACCACTCTTGGGAATATACCCAAGAGAGGCCCTAGACGCTCATCCGATGCTCAACTATGTTCATAGCAGCATTGTTTGTAATAACCAGAACCTGGAAACAACCTAGATGCCCTTCAATGGAAGAATGGATGAAGAAAGTATGGAAATATACATATTAGAGTACTACTCAGCAGTAAAAAACAATGACTTCCTGAATTTTGCATGCAAACGCATGGAAATAGAAAACACTATCCTGAGTGAGGTAAGCCAGACCCAAAAAGAGGAACATGGGATGTACTCACTCATATTGGGTTTCTAGCCATAAATATAGGACATTGAGCCTATAATTCGTGATCCTAGAGAAGCTAAATAAGAAGGTGAACCCAAAGAAAAATATATAGGCAACCTCCTGAATATTAACCTTCATCAGGCAATGAAAGGAGACAGAGACCCACATTGGAGCTCCGGACTGAAATTGCAAGGTCCAAATCAGGAGCAGAAGGAGAGTGAGCACGCGCAAGGAACTCAGGGCCATGAGGGGTGCACCCACACAATGAGGCAATGGGATGTTCTATGGGGAACTGACCAAGGCCAGCTGGCCTGGGTCTGAAAAAGCATGGGATTAAACCGGACTCGCTGAAGATAGCGGACAATGAGGACTACTGAGAACTCAAGAACAATGGCAATGGGGTTTTGATCCTACTGCACTTACTGGCTTTGTGGGAGCCTAGGCAGTTTGGATGCTCACCTTACTAGACCTGGATGGAGGTGGGTGGTCCTTGGACTTCCCACAGGGCAGGGAACCCTGATTGCTCTTCAGGCTGACGAGGGAGGGGAACTTGATTGGGGGAGGGGGAGGGAAATGGGAGGCGATGACGGGGAGGAGGCAGAAATCTTTAAAAAATAAATAAAATAATAAATAAAAGTAAACCTAAAAACAAACCAGAATTAAAAACTTCTTGTTAAAATAAACAAATAAATAAATAAAATTTAGAAGGATTTGGTTCACTGTAAACAAAATCCAGAAAACTACATTCGATTTGAGTTAAAAACCAGGAGATAGTGTATGTCCTTTCTTGAAAGGAAAAATAGGCTCATCTTACTACTGACTAGTCTTCTTTCCATTTTAGGTTCAACCTAAGTATTAGTACTACAATTTCTGAGTTCTCATGTGTGATTTAATTATTTATTATTACTATTAAAACAAATTGTTTAGAACATCGTACTAAATCTCATTTATATGATATTAAATATTATTTGAATTAATATTGAGAAAGCAAACTATGATACATATCTATGTAATGAAAAAAATGAAGACAAAAGTCTTAGGGGTCTTAGATTCACTTAATGAAGATAGCAAGCTTTTCCCCTAGTCACTATAAATTTGAGAGCTTAAACTTGGCAAAAACCTCACTCTAGTATGATGATGGATTTCTCTCTGTATGTTGTGATTACCATTAATGAATAAAGAAAGTGGATCTGTAGCTAGGTGGGGAAAACTAAACTGAATGCTGGGGGAAAGGAGGCAGAGTCAAAGAGAAACTATATAGGCCCACCAGAGCCTGATGGAACTTTACCTGGTAAGCCACAGCCACGTGGCGATACACAGATTAATAGAAATGCTTTAAATTAACATATAAGAGTCAGCCAATAAGAAGCTAGAGCTAATGAGCCAAGCAGTGATTTAATTAATATGGTTTCTGTGTAATTATTTTGGTTCTGGGCATCTGGGACAAAGAAGCGGCCTTCCTCTTATACTAGTACTGTCTTTTATGGTAAAAATACGGCAACATAATTTTGTGTCTTACTTAATTAGCTCACCTAGAAGCTCAAGCCTATTGTCAACTTAATTCAGGATGAATTGTGTCTGAGAAATATCATTGCCAAGTTGAGAGCTGTTCATTGTTTGCCTGGAAAGCATGTGTGCAGCAGATTGTGCTTGTTGGATTGTATAAGGAGGGGGAATTCCTTTTCCTCTTTATGTTTATGGAATTGTGAGAAATATCACATTCCAGACTAAGGGATGTTTCAAGTGAAAACCTTCAGGTTTTCTAAGAAGTTTTGCCATGAAGTGTATTTTCCTACAAGACTCAAAATCAATACCCTTGAGGTGAATCTAAGCCTTGAACTTCCAAAACAAATAAGGATTGGAAAAAAATGTTTGCTTTACCATTTGGGGGCTAGTTGACCCAGAATCAGTATATACTGTGTATAGAAACAAGTTGGATTCCTCTCTTTTCATGATTTATGACACTCACAGATAAAATCTGAATGTCCTTACATAACCCAATCAGCCACTTCATTTCTTCACACATTCTTAGATAATTAGAAATGTTACCTTTAAAATGTGCCAAATGGAATCACCTCTCTTTAATGATTCGGTGTGTTTTATACTTAACAATATTAATCTTTTTACCCACATCCTGTCCAATAGTTTATCTTTCTTTATCTCACATAGTCAATATATCTACATATTTACAATATTTTTACAATATGTTGTAAGTCAGAATAAGGTGTGAATTCAGGGAGTCTCCACAGATCCCATTGGATCACTTGCCCCAAACTAACTGAGAAAAAGTAAAAAATGAAAGCAAGTAATTGATTCATCACAGCTATTCTGAGAAGTGGACAGGGTAAGTGAGGAAGAAGAGCTTGCCTTCTGAGCCCTGTCTTCAGTCTGATATTGAGAAGAGATCTAGGTTTAAATGCTTAAGAGAAAAGAATCTGGGTCAAAGTATCATTAGTTAATCAGTCTTGCTCAATGGTGGCTTTAATTATTAGCCCAGGTCTGATTCTGTGAACTGTGAGTCCCTGCTGCTTCACTAGAGGGGTCAATTTTGTTCTCATCATGAAATAATTGCTCCTGTATAAGGGGGCAACCTCATTTCAGACCACAGGTTATGTGGTCCTATTGGGAGGCATTCCCATCATGGGGTATTCTGCCTAAAGGGCTGTGTCTTCCTGGAATTCTGAGTATATCTTAGTTCCTCTTGTCATGTGGACTATACATTAAAATGAGAAGGGTTACCAGGTTCAGTGAGTACTGTCTAAACCAGTAACACGTTTACACAGAATTAATGAGAAATTTGGGGAAAAAAAAAGCAACTTGAAAGAGCAAGGAAGAAAGATAGCATCATGATGACAAGGACAGCAGATTTCATTCTGATTTCTGTTACCCTAATGACACCTGCAATCTCAGGGGTAGCGCCATCGCTTTTGACTGAGAGTAGTCTGTAAATTCCTGTTCTGATTTTCATCTTATGTTATTGAATTTTATAGCATCTTACAGCTTTCTTCCCTTTATAATTATGTTAGTTGACTTTTATATGGATATGAATGGAACTAATCATGCATTATACAACCAAACCTAAAGTTTCCTATCACTACTCCTTCCTGACAACTATGGGTTGTAGATATAACCAAAGACCACTCAGATAGGAACAAATAAGGGCTGCCTGCTCAGACTTGGTGAGAATTAAGCTACTACCATCCGTACTGACAGAACCAAAAGAAATTAGAGTAACAAGATCAATAAAAGGGATCTGTGTGTCCTGGCTAGTGGCTATTATGGCGGGAAAGATAGTGGAAAGCTAATTAGAAGAGCGTTATCATATTTGATACTTTAGAAGATAGGTATCATTTCAGATAATTCTAATTTGAGTGCACTATCAGCATCCTAACAACTCTCCATGATTCCTGACAAATATGACGTATTGACAGCGTGCATATATACTGTTGTTAAACAAATAACATTTAAATTTAATGACACTTTTATTCCTCTCAGGTTCTCTCTTCTGAAGTCATGGTTTTCAGTTCTACTTTAAGAAGTTTAGTATATTTGTGAAACATATAGAATTAATAAATGACTTTTTTTAAAAATGAATACTACCAAGTAAAACGAGTTAAATTAGAATATCTCATTTACTAGTTCCTCTTTTCTGGTCATGTGCAAGACTTTTCACTGCTGAATCATGTGTATAATTCATTTGAACTTATAATTTTTGAAATAAGGATGGTTTTTCTTATAATTTGTCTATAATTTACTGATGGTTATATTTTTAGAAATAGTTCTAACTATATAACACATTTTCCCAAATAGTCCAAGCAATAGCTATTAGGCAATAATTACAATAATTCTTTGCAGTGATTCTATTCCATTTCTGGGATTCTTGAAGCCAGGGATTATTGTGCTGAGACATTTCTCCACAGTTTCCTGTCAGTCATCCCAAGGCCTCTATTGAGAACTGAGAGTCTTGCTACTGCCATGGCAATGAAAGGGCAGCTGCCTTGCTGTCTGTGCTCAGAAGCACCCCAAGAGCAGTGCCCTCACCCTAGTAAGGTTCCATTTAACAAATTACTCTTGAAGTGAACACAATCTCATCACAAGATCCTGTTTAAAAAAATAAATTCAGAATGCATCTGTGAATTTATTATTGCTTGTTTGCTGCAAGCAGGTAGTTATTTAGCTTACTCGCCCACCTACAAAAGTTCATAATATTTTACTTTGTATTTGGGCAAAATAATTCAAAGTTTTGTTTTGTTTATTTTGAGACAAGATCTGTCTAAACTACCCTCTAGCTTGTGCCTCTGTGGTGGAGGCTAGAGGCATGTACGACTGCCCACTATATCCAGCTAAGCATTATTGACAATATTTGCTCCCAATACTGTTTTTGTTGAATAAAAATAACAACCTGTGCAAGTGGACCTGGGGAAAAACACATGCTCGAGTTATTGATTTTTCTTTCCCTATAAACTGGGAAAGAGGTGTCATTTCTACATAGAAGTATCAAGGAGAAAAGGACTTGATACCTAGAGGTAAAGGCACAGACTTCTGTCCTTACACAAGACTATCTAAGAACATGTCAAATATCTAATTTGACCCAGATGAACTGAAAAGTCTTCATGTTGTAGAAGATGAATCCAGTACGTCAGTATTTATGAAACAGTACAGTGCTTGTGTGATGGAATCCTAGTCTCAAATATGAGGAGCACAGGAAAGATGCTATGATCAAAACAATTTAGATTCTACTTTGAACTGAAATATAGAAGACTGTATTCCAATGAGATGTTGACTGCTTGGGACTTAGGGTGAGTTCAGTTAGAGTAATTTCTCTAGATCCCAAAATTTTAATTAGAATAATTATATATAACACATTGGCTCTAAGTAGCTATCTATTAAATCTAGTAAAATTATTTTATTTGTGATTAATTCAGTATAGAGATATGCACAAGACTTTTCAGTCTGGCAGGAAATAACAAAAATGTCAAAGGAAAAAGTGGGTGTTAATATTTTATTCTGCAAAACCAATTTAATGTTGAGTCAGGTTTTTATTTAACCTTGAGAATGCAATATGGGAGCACAATGACGTATGATCATATCTATCTCCTACTTCCTCATTCCTATTTGCTAGAGGTTTGTTATTTGTATTTTGTAGGCATCTTAATGAATTTGGAAACTGTATTCAAATAAGCATAAAATGATGATTTCATAAAATTATATTCTCAGTGCTTTCCTTAGTTTGTCTGGAGAAATGTTGTGTTTGTGCTTCCAGACTGACCTTGATCCTCTCTACCTGTTTGCTGCAACTTCCAGTCACAGAATATTATTTCAATTACAGTGAAGACTGGAGTGTCTCAGGCATAAGCATAATGTGCTATCAGTTTGCTGACGGCGTTTAATTCAGATTAAGATCCAAGCATCTTATAATAAACCATTACCCACATTCTAAGAGAATGAAAATACTCCAATTTCCCAATTTGTTTTTAAAAGAATGTAAATTTTTTATCTTTAAATGTAGCAAGAAGATGAAAGAATGCATATTTCTTGGTCTTTAAATATTTTTACAACTTTCAAATACTTTAGCTTGAAATTTTTTTTTTTCATTTGAGGAAGGAATTCAAAACATTGTGAGGGAGTAGAGTAATCACTCCTGAAATTTAGTCTGAAACACTAAAATAAAGAAAATATATTTTGAAAACTACCTTTAAGCAGCTAATATTTTTTCCTTAGAAACTGTGTTCAATTATATGTACATATGATCATAAACAGCACCTTCCATACCACTTCATCTTTCCCAGTGACACCATTTTTCTTTTCACTTGTTTTGATACAGGAACATGGTGGTATTGATATGCTTTAATCACATCAGACTCATATGTGAACTTCACTATCATGGAGGGCATGTTTTTCAAATTCAAACTTTTTCATAACTATTCATTTACTCTCAATATCTATGAGAGTGAATCTTTTTAAAATGTTTTTTCTTTTTTCTATTT
>NC_022013.1:37531449-37533707 GCF_000317375.1 Microtus ochrogaster | reverse complement strand
GACTGTGACTGAAAAAGCACGGGATGAAACTAGACTCTCTGAACATGGCGAACAATGAGGGCTGATGAGAAGCCAAGGACAATGGCAAGGGGTTTTGATCCTACTTAATTTTCTGGCTTTGTGGGCGCCTAGCCAGTTTAGATGTTCACCTTCCAAGATATGGATGGAGGGGGGAGGACCTAAGACTTACCACAGGGCAGGGTACCCTGACTGCTCTTTGGACTGGAGAGGGAGGGGGAGAAGGGTGGGAGGAGGGGGAGAAGGCTGGGAAGAGGCGGAAACTTGTTTTTTTTTTCCTTTTCTCAATAAAAAAAAAGAAAAAAAATATTAATTTTCATACCAATAGTGTTTGGTTTACTCTAGGTCTCCAGGCTATCTAATCTCTGGTTCTTGGTTATCTTAATAGTGGCAGGTATGTGTTCCTTTTCATCAAGTGTGCCTTAAGTCAAATATTAGTTTACTATTCCCACAAATTCTGTGCCACCGTTGCTCTACCTTATTTTGTAGGCAAGACAAATAGAAGATCAAAGGTTTTGTGTCTCCCTTGCTGTTTTTGTTTCTCTTTTGATAGCCTGAAGAGTACATTCCCACAAAGAAGAGAAGAGAATATGGGGGAAAAGGCTCCATGTAAGCACCAACTTGATTTCTCCGTATTCATTGAGTTATATGGGTGTTTTCCTTGTCAATGGGGCCTTGCTGTCAGTTTATGGAGAGTAACTCATTGTTTTGGCTAGAGTCTGGGGTGTTTGAGGATTTCCATCCGAATCTCCTTGGTCAACAATTTGATTGAATGCAATCCAGTCCTGCTCTTGGAAGCTTTGTTTGGTGACAAGAGATGCCCAGGTTAGATTCCATAACCCATATTATTATGGAACCATATTAGGATCATTACATATTTTAGAAAGTCTTTACCACACCAGGTTTCTCTTAAATGCCCCTCAGTTACAGCTCCCGCCCCTCATTCTCTCTCTTTACCATAACCTCTCTTCATTCTCCCAACCTGATCCTCCAGCTTCCATTTTCCACATGCCCCCAGTCAACTAGTAACATCTATCTTATTCCCCTCTCCCAGAGAGATCGATGTATGCTCTTTCCTCTCTACCTAACTTCTCTAGGTCTACAGATTGTAACTTGGTTAACAAGTATTTAATTGCTAATATTCACTTAAAAGTGAGTGTATAGCCTATTTCTTTATCTGTTTTTGGATTACCTCGCTCAGAATTAGTTTTTCTAGTTCTATCCATTTGTCTGTAAATTTCATGATGTGATTATTCTCTTAATTGATGTGGAAAACCCATGATCATTAAGAGTGGCACTTCCTGATAACAGTCTTGATTAAAAATGACTGCATTAATTACCTTCCTAAGCCTGTAATGAAATACCATGAAAAAGACAACTTATAGAAGGAAGTGTTTATTTTGACTGATGGTTCCAGAGGGATCAGAGGCAGTCATTGTGACAAACGATTACAGTAAGTGGCAGACATACAGTTAGAGCAGAATCTGAGGCCTCACATCTTCTAAAGAAAGTCTGAAACAAAAAAGAAAAATAGAAATGTTGTGACTCTTTAAACTCTAAAAGTCATCCTTCAATAGCATACTTCCTCTAACAAGACCATACCCTCTTAGTCCTTCAAACAGTGCCAAGGGTCAATGAGCAACTAACCTACTATTCAAATGTCAGAAGCTATGCATAACTTCTGCCATTCAAATTACTATGGTAAGTATGGTAAAATGAGAATTACTCACTAACCTATTGCTGACAGAGGAGACTTGCTTTGGTGGGGGCTGGGCGGTGGAGAGTGGGTGGGTGGATAGGAACTGAGGGTGAATCAGGATGGGTACCAGCACTCCTCATTGAAAAAGATTATGCCTTTTATTTTAAATAAGATTAAATGGGAGGAAAGGGTCATCTGAGCTGGGGTGTGGTTTGAAATCAGGGACTGAGGAAGTTTGTCTTGGAGTTGACGATAGACACCAGTCATATATTAATGGAAGGGCCACAAATTCCTTTGGCTAGACATAAGAAGATGACCATTTTATCAAGCAGGAAAATTCCTCAAGTCCCCAAAGAAATGGAGACCCTTATCCAAATGCCCTAGATGCCCTTCAATGGAAGAATGGATGAAGAAAGTATGGAACATATACATATTAGAGTATTGCTCAGCAGTAAAAAAACAAGGACTTCTTGAATTTTGCATACAAATGGATGGAAATAGAAAACACTATCCTGAGTGAGGTAAGCCAGACCCAAAAAGA
>NC_022013.1:37523874-37531349 GCF_000317375.1 Microtus ochrogaster | reverse complement strand
ATTTATTTATTTGAGATTTCTGTCTCCTCCCCACCACCGTCTCCCATTTCCCTCCCCCTCCCCCGATCAACTCCCCCTCCCTCATCAGCCTGAAGAGCAGTCAGGGTTCCCTGCCCTGTGGGGAATGTTTTTAATTGTAATAGAAGTGTACCACATTCCCCATTCCCTTTCCTCTCTCTATCCCTTTTCAAGTATACTCTAGCCAACCCCTTCACATCCACTCCCCACTCTCAAGTTGATAGCCCCCCCCTTTTTTAACACCAGCTTACTCTTAATTCTAAGTAGACACTAAGCATATTATTTGACTTCAACTGGATAAAGTTAATGTTTAAAATTTTGTTGAATGTGTATATGTACTTTGCCCGTACGTACATATATTCAGGACATGCAAGCAATGGTTGTAGGTTCAGAAAAAAGTCATTGGATACAAATTAAGCACAGGTGAATTGGAGTTTCAGACAGTTCTGAGTTGCTATGTTCATTTTGGAAATTGAAACCCACTGCTCTTCCAGAACAGGAAATGATCTTATGTCTTCAACATCTCTACAAGCCCATCCTGTATTTTTGAGTGAAATAAATGTGTAAGCTTATCATTCCTGGTGAGGGAAATAATCTTCAACAGAGAAGATTTCCCACTTTGTTTTCAGTTACCAAGTAGTCAGCCCTGAAATCATGTACATATCTATATAAAACCAGTGACAATTTATAGAATGAACAAATTTCATTTGCATAGTTGCAGTCGAAAGTTTCTTTCCTACCCGTTCCCAAAGCCATTCAATTCCAAATAAACACATAGAGGATTTCATTAATCATAATTTGTTTGGCCATTCGCTCAGGTTTTTTACTAACTGCCTCTTACAACTTAAATTACTCCATAATTCGTATCTATGTTTAGCCATATGGCTTGCTATCTTTTCTCAGAAGGCATTCTCATCTTGTTTGCACCTGGCTTGCGATTGTCTCTCTGCCTTTACTCTTCTCAGAATTCTGTTAGTCTGGTCGAAGCTTCCTACCTGGCTACTAGCCAATCAGCATTTTATTAAACCAGTAAGAGTGACAAATCTTACAGTATACAACAGCATTATTCCACAGTGCATAGTTATTTGTGTATGTGTGTATAAGAAAACTTAAATAAAATAAACAATAACTCATGAATTTGAGAGAGAAAGAAAAGAAGGCATGAATAGGGGGAGTTGTATGGAGTAAAGAAAAAGACGAAAGTGACATACTCATTATTTCAAAAATTAAAATTGTAATTACTTAGCTCCTATGTCCCTGATACATACTTGGGTTTAGTGACTATGAAGACTAGTGACTTTATCATCATCTTGAAGTTAGTTTTAAGGATATTAAAAATATAAACTTTTTTGTCAAATTATCTTTTTTTTTTATTCTAACCGTGTATTTGACCAGGCCAAATTCATTGCAGTTATTTCATTATTGTTATTTAATAATTGTATGGGTATATGAATATGCTTTGGTGTGTGTGTGTGTGTGTGTGTGTGTGTGTGTGTGTGTGTGTTAAGCTAAGAAAAAAACATGAAATATTAATTTCTGTCTTTGAACCATGGGAGGTCTAGGAGACAAATTCAGGTTATCACGCTTGATGACAAACCCTTAGTGTGTCATTTAGCAAGGTCTTGAACAATGTTTAACTGCCTCAGTCCTTCTTTTATGATAAAACCAGAATAAATTCTTTATGTTTTGGATTTGATCTGATTGTTAAAACACTTAAACTTAGAAATATAGATTATAGCCATATGATTAAGAATTTTTAATATATTTAATTATAGTGAACTAATGTCATATGTCCACAATGCTTTGTTTTCTCTTAATATGTCCAAATAAATTATGAACTACTCGTGAATTCTTTGTTCCCTATCTTTCTGTTCTCAGCATGCAGATGCACTGTCCCTTTCTCAACTTCAGAAACTTATTTTTCTCCTAATTACCTCTCATGTATTCTTACTCATATTGCATTCTATCAACTTCGAGTTCTATCAATTCCAAGACATACCTAAAGCATACCTACATTTCCTATATTCATTATTCTTTCAGTGCTACAAATTGCCATTGTCTTTTATTTTAAGTACTTCAATAACGTGTCTACCCATTTTCACTTTATGTTGAAACCTCTTCTTACCCCAGTAGACAGAATCTACTCTTAAATACATTAATCATCAGTTATAGGTAAGATAAAACAAGAATAATACAGTCTTTCAGTGAATGCTATTATAAACCTAGGGGAAATGTAATAGGCAGATACTTTAAGATTCTATAATAGAAACAACAGCAGTCTAATTCTGTGAAGGAGATGATGTCACAAATAATTCTAGGATGCGGAAGCATCTTCTGCTCTGGACATAGTGTTCTGTTTCTCATAAGTGGGCATCAGTGTGGCAACAGAAGGAAATATCTCCTCCCTTTGCCAGTGATGGCATGGGTGACCTTTAGAAGAATGAGATCTTCTTAATGAGATCACTGAAAGGAGGTATAGTAGCCCAGGAGATGTAGCTTGACTTCCTGCAAAGGGGCAGGAAAGGAATTCAATAATTAGAAGTGCATGCAAGAGCAAGTTAAAATAATCTTTGAGAATTTAGACAAAACAAACAAATAAACACAAAGAAAACAGCAACAACAACAAAACTAAAAGGGAAATACTTCAGGAAATAAGAAAATACTGAGATTTTGAAGGAAGTAGAGCTTGTTCAGTGATTGTGAATTTGCCTAGAAACTTCTAGGCTTCTCTCCAGAACCAAGCACTAATTGTATACTAAAGATATTATAGCAGGTTTAAAACTGATATTGTTACCTAGGTACTTTGCTGGATGTTATGTATTTGTAAACACTAATACTACTACCACCACCATGATTATAAGCAGTTGAAACATGATAAATCTGTAAATTTCAACCATCATGTAAAAATATTGTTTGGCAACTTCAGTAAACCTAGGTTCGAGAAATACATGACACAGATTTGAAAAACAACTACAATATTCCCTAAAACAAGGATTTGATGCCTGGATTCCTCATAGTTAACAAAAACTCTGGATGTTATATCAAATAGACAGTAATTACATGTAATTCACAGAATCCCTCTCATCCTTCAAATATCCTAAATATTTTAAAATGTATTATTGAGGGCCTAAATGACATAATTTTTGCAAATTTATGTTAATTTACATGAATGTTTACTGTTTCTCAAATATTCTCAAATAAAATGAATTTAAGCATTATAAACACCTATTTTATATATGTTCAATAGTTATTTGGAAATAGAAAAGAAAATGAAAATGAAAAGAGTAGGAATTATCTAAGTAGACAAGGTCTACTTAGACAAGGGTGTTTTTACATTGCAATGGGATCCCAGGAAGACTCCAATGTAAAGTGGTGAAGTGAAGAAATAGCGACTGAAAACTGTCAGATTACTGACACATCTAGAAACAAAGAGAACTTCTGAACCTTATGGGAACCCAGATCTGATCTGAACACTCTTAAAGTAGTAGAACAGTCAGGGGAAGGGAGTCACAAGGGGAATCAGTGACCTTGTAGAGTAATGAGGTTCTAACGACTGCAAAATCCTCATCAGAAACCATAAGGACAGAACAAAAAAGAAGATAACATTAATGAGTCTAGGAGAGGATATATCAAATTGGAAACATATTAAAGAGAAATATTCTTCAATAATATGCATGAAATCAAGACTTCTCAAATGAAAACAAAGTAAACACTTGGCGAGTGGGAATCCTCTAAAAAACATTACTGAAGGATTTCTTTAGAAATGGAAATGGCCACTGAAGGAAACCAGGATCACTGGTAATGAATAACATGGATAGAAACGTAAAACTGCTTGTAATTGTAACAAGCTAGTCTCCTTTTGGATTCTTTGGGGAAGTTTAATGTTTGAAAGTCAGAATTGCACCATTGTTTGATGAGAGGGAGTTTGTTCCTTTGTTTACTTGTTATTTGCTTGTTGTTTGTTTTAAAGGTGTTTTTGCTATAACTTGCTGGCCTTAAACTCACTAGGCATGGATACATGCCCATCTTCCTGCCTCAGTTTGTCAAATGCAAGATTACAAGCATGAGCCTCAAGAGCAGCTTGATAAAGTTTGAAGAACAAGCAGATGCTATACAAAAGGCAACTGTAACCTTTGAGGGAGAAGAATGTACCTATGTAGTTACATGATTTCTATAATCTGCTTGAAGTAGTTTATTGATATTTAAGTAATCTTTAGAAAACCAGTGTATTTGATTTTAATCATTACAACAAACATTACAAATAAAACTGTATAAATGCCAATAAAAATAAAGTTGATTAAGTAAAACAGAAGATCTTTATTTGACCTCAATAAAGAAAGTAGTAAAAAACAAAAAGCACTTAAAAATACTCGTAACTGAATCAAAACACCTAGAAGGATAAAAAGAAATCAATAACAAAATAGACATAATCTTAAAATTTTAATTATATATAATATATTAAATATAATTACTAGTAATTAATAGTAATGATATATTAATTATATGCAGTACACATAAAGCACATCAAAAATGGATCATTAGGAGAGATAAGAATTCTAACTAAATATTGCTTGCTGATGACTCGCTTTTTATATAAGGATGTTTGCAGGTTATAAGTAAATGCATACGAATAATTGCATATATCATGCAAATGCTATTCAGAAGAATGAAGGAATAGCTGTATCAATGTCAGACAAAGTCAACTTTGGAACACAGCGTGGACATAAATCACAGCAAATTACTTCTTTCCTGCAACCATTAAGTAGTTTCTAATCACTCATAGAATAACATGATGTTTCATTTTGGCCTAATAAAAATCTAAGAGCTATAGCTCTGTACCACCCAGGCTTCCTTCATCCACTTACGAAGAACTTCCCTTAACTCTCAAAACTATCAAACCTCTTATGTGTTATTTGTTTATCCCTACTATGTCAAGTTTCAAAAGAAGTGTCCTCTTTTTCACTCTGGTGTCCTTGATATCTACAATGTTTTTGGTCTATAATTTATAAGCAGTTTATTACCTCTGCATGAGACACACAGTTTCTCTTCATTCTCCTATAAACTGCATTTTGTCATAATATGATAATTTCGAAGTACCCAAATTACTCCAAAAAATAATTGCTATGGCATTTTTAGATTTGGAACTCATGAAGACTTCTGTTTCCCTGGCACCTTCTGTAATCAGGTACTTCTTTTCTGGCCTTCAAAATAATCTATGTGAACCTGGAAAGATGGCACAGTAGATAAGGCCTATTGCTGCTCTTTCAGAAGACCCAATAAACAAAAAAATATTTTTTAAGACCAAAAGCTCTTAACAATTAAAGATAATGATTATCATTGGGCTGTTCAGCAAAGAAAGAGCATGCAGATCAAACTGGCACCCAGGGCAGGTGGCATATGAGTGTGTCAGATGGCATGGCACCCAGCACTCAGTAAATATTTGCAGAAAGGCCATTACACCATGCAGACAGCACTGATACTTTTTTATCTTTCTTTATAAAGATATTCTTTCTCTCCTCTCATAAGTAAATATGAGACCAAGGCCAGACCAATGATAATTAGCTACTTCAAATGTGCACTGCGTTCCCTAGGGACAACTGCATGCTCCACATAATCCAGTCAGAAATTACAGAAGAAATGTTTAATTTTGTGCTTGAAAGGGAAAACTATATAATCCGTTTTGATTTCTTTGTTGTTGTCATTTTTACACAAATGTTGAAACTTTGACTTCTCCTTTACAAGCTGATCCTCTGAGAACAAGCATGGAGCTAACAAACTAAAGGTCTAGTGCTGAGTGACCCCTTTTCACAACTCGTTCTTTTTCATCTTGTAAAATAACCATAACACGTGTAACTGAGGAGCCCTTGTCCTCCTACACTGGCAGATGGAATTCATTCAGTGATACATGACTTTTCTTTTAAACTCTGCTACTTTGGGGGGTTGGAGAAATGTAATAGCTTGAGTTATTGAAATATTTCTGTGATAGCAGCTCTATTTCACGTTTGAAGTTGTACTTCCTAGCAAATTTTAATTGTACAAACTGATAAGATTTACTGTAACATGTCCATTAATGCATATGTCTTGTAATGCCTAAATCCATAAATCCTCTGCTTATCTCCTTCCTCTGTTTTCCAGTATCCCTGGCCATTCCTCCAGAACCTGGTATCTGGTTATCTCACACTGTCCTTTTGCTGGCTCATTTTTTTCCTGCATACAAGAAAATGAAAGTGGATATACATGTTTCCTTTGCTCCTGCTTTAGTTTGCTTAACAGTTCCATCTATTTTCATATGACAGGAGCTCAATAATTTCAATAGCTTAATAAGACTCCATTTTATATATGCCATATTTTAAAATCCATTTTTGTTGAGTTATACTTTTACGGTTATTTTAAAAATGTCAGCTTGCCACAAATTATAATCCCCTCAGTAGGAGCCTCACCTGAGGAACTGTGATGGTTATCTGCCTTTCTTTCTTTCTTCCTTTCTTTCTTTCTTTTTTTCTTTCTTTCTTTCTTTTTTAATGAAAATAAACTCTTTTTTCATACATTATATTCCAATTGTTCCCCCCACATTCCTCACATCTATTCTCTATCCTCCCTTACAGATCCTTTCCCTTCCAGTACTTCATTAGCAAAGAAGAGGCTGCCAAGAGATAACCATAAAACATGACAAAATAAATAGAAAAAAATCTATCCTATGGAAGTTGCACATAACAACCAAATATGAGGAAACGTGTCCCAAAGTTAGGCACAAAAGTCAGAGACCCACTCTTCCTCAACGTCAGGAGACCCATAAAAAATGTTAAGCTAAAAGATTTAATGCATAGATAGAGGATCTAGGGCAGAACCATGTAGACCTTGTGTTTGCTGGTTTAGTCTTTGGGAGCTCATTTATACTTACCTAGTGGATCCAAAGGACCTTGTTCTACTGCTGTCCTCTGACTGTTACACTATTTCCACCTCCTCTTCCATGGGATATCCTGTATTCTAAGGGGAAGGATTTGATGGAGACATTTCATTTAGACTTCCTCTCAACAAAACATCTGGCTGTCGATCTCTGCGTCTGTTCGCATTTACTTCCAGAAAAAGATTCTCTGATGATAACTGAATAAGTCAATTCACTGATCAGAAGAATATCAATAGGAGTCATTTTATTGATACTGTTTTAAAATTTATTAATTTTGATAGCCTGCCTGCACCAAGCAAGGTAGGCTCTTTGTTTATGAGCTAAACATCCAGCAAGGAGACCTGATCTTTCGGCACCAGGGGAGCCGACATTGGGGTAAGTGTCTGACCCCGTGGCGGCAGCCCAGGACAGGGAATTCAGAAGTTCCCCATCCCCCTATTCTTCCTGGGCTCTCTGCAGGGCATCTACTCCCTGCATACTGCATCTTTCTTCCTATCTCACCCACCATTCATCCAGAACCCTCCCCACTTCGGCCTCACTGTCCCCTTTC
>NC_022013.1:37475877-37515399 GCF_000317375.1 Microtus ochrogaster | reverse complement strand
CCAAAGACAAACATATAGGCATCCTCCTGAATATTAACCTTCATCAGGCGATGAAAGGAGACAGAGACAGAGACCCACATTGGAGCACCAGACAGAAATCTCAAGGTCCAAATCAGGAGCAGAACTGCTGCCCCTGTGGCTGCTATCACCACCATTGCTTCTGTTGCTACTGCAGCCCCAGACAAAGTCTCTGACTCAAAGCAACCAGCTCAGTCAGCTTGGTGCTCCTCTGTTGAGAGAACACCTTACTGGTACCCAGCACCTTTTATTTAAACATGGTAAGAAGTTCTGCTAAAATCTGTTTTGTGAGGTTGTCCCTTTTAAGCTGGCAAAACCTACCAGCTGTCAAACTGCATCAGAGTTCTTGAGAAGGATAAAATTTCACCTGAGTTAGTGATTTAAAAAAAAAGAATGACAGAGAATTTACTTGATTGCCTACCTAGAGAGCCGTTACCCAGGGTCCTCTATCATTGTTAAGAGCAGGAACTTCAAGGCAGCATTTGCCTTCTGCTGTAGTGCAGAGCCTGTCAGGCTTTAGAAAGTTTTGTAGTTTAGGAATCTGTAAGAATACCAGCTTACTTTGTCCTGGGAAATGAGGTGGTCTTCCCCAGTGTCCTGTTGTCCACTTTTTGGAGATTTTCAGTAGTTTAGATGAAAGGCAGTTTTCCCCAATGGTTAGCGCTTTCACATGAAGCAAATTATGGATGGACATTGTTCTTTGCCCATCTGTCTTCTGTCTTCTTTGGAAGAAATGGGGTTGTTACCAGGAGCCAACCTGTCTCTCTGTTATGAAAAGTCTTTAATAATTAAACATTTAAGTGCCATATTCCCCAGATCACTGAGCATTTGAAGGCTATCTACTGAATACATATAAGTTATGACTACAGTATAAGATCTGCCTGGAGAGCTGCAGTCAACTTGAGAGGTTGTAGAAGAATGTTTTATCCAGAGTCCTCCAGCTTGACTTTACTGGTTTTAAATTAACAGGGCAGAGTTTTACTGGTGAGGGACAAAGAAGAAAAAATTGTTTACATTAGAAGCTTAACAGTAAAACTGACAATAGTGAAGAACAGCTTACAGGAAAGGCTATGGGTTAGCTTTAGTTAATTTCAAATAGATCTTTATAACCTTATATTTTTATCATTATATAGAATATATTTTAGAGTAGAGTTGAATCATATATATAGTATGTTGAAACTGATTTAACTATATATTTATCATCATTTAAGGTAATTACCAATTTAAAATATTTGAGACGATGACTTTTTTTAGTCTGGAAGGAGATACAATGACCATAGCTAATTAGGATGGCTTAAAACATTTTTTTAATGGTAAGTACATATACAAATATTTGCAGTCATACAAATACATGCAGCTGAATTTAAGTTACACATAAAGTTAAATGAAAACTAAGCAAGAGAAATCTGGCATTTCATCTCTGACTGACATTTTATAATAAGCAGGCAGGGCATTTAAAGGAAGGGAGAGAAAAAGAAAGTGGAGAATTAAAGTCTCATAATTTTGATAAGTGGAAGAGAACAGATGAGGAGCAGGTGGAACAGGGAGGTGGGTGGGGTTCCAGCAAGCAGAGAGAGCTGGCAGGCAACTGTGGTGGTCGACCATAGTAAACATGGCAGTTAGGTCATCTGATTATCCTTAGCTAAGATGGCACCTGAAATTCACGTGGTTGTGCTTTAAAAAGATGGTGACTGTGCACCCGTTGTAACCATTTCCATTTAACCATCCACTGGCAGAAATTAGAAATGCATGTGGTTTTGTCAGCCTGTTTCCCACAGGTGAGGCAGAAATATAGAGGACTGGCAAAATTTATTCTCCAGCTTGTCAGCCAAAAGAGTAAGGGCCAAGACTGTAAAACCAAAGGGACTCACGAGTCCAAAAAGGCAGGCAGCCAAGAGAGGAACAGTATCCCAACAAGGACCCATAAATCCAAGAAAGGAAGGCATTGCTCAGGCTGTGCTAGGGCCCTGAGCCCTAAAAATCCAATGCAAAACTCAGTGAGTGAAGTGCAAAGGCCAAGTCCAAAACCCTTGGTCGTGGGAAGTGCTGGACGTGATTGTCAGTGAAAGCTGACCACGAGGAGTGCATCTTACCAATCCTAGCCGGTGCTGGTGTTGTGTGGAGTATTGCAGCAGATGGCTAATTGGAAAGTATTGTCAGTTTGGGTCCAGGATCTCTTCATGCCTCAGGCTGTTTGCCAGGGCGCAGGATGGAGCATGGAGACAGTCTGGCCATTTTTAGGCACTAATGTTACAATTTACATTGCAAATGATCATACTAGGTCCCACTGTGGAGGGGGAGGTGGGGCATGGGGGCAGGGACAGAAAATGCCATGCAGAGAGAAGTTGGAAGGTATGAAGTTTTATTTAGGAAGAAGTATTAGGAGGGTAGTAGCAGAGGAAGGGAGGTATACAAAGGCAGAGAAAGAGGTAGAGAGGAGAGATGACTAGAGGGAAGAGGAGGAGAGGCTGTCTGTTCGGAACTGCAGAGAGAGACACAGAGAGACAGAGATCAGGGAATTTGCCTCAGTGGGCAGAGAGACACTGGGAGTGGGTAGGCTTTATCTATTAAAGGGACAGGGTACTGAACGAGAAGGCTACCATAATTATAGCAGTAGACATAGTTATCACCAGGGTTTAATTTTTGATTATGGACAATCTAATTGATCTGTGCTATAAACTTGTTATAATCTTGATTTTCATAGGCCTGCCAGCTGATGGGTCCAAAACTTTTTATATGTTCATTATCCATTTTATTTAATATTTTGAAAAATATTATTTTAGATCATTTATTTTTATATGGACCATTTGTTTTGCTTTTTCTTTATTGAGTTTTGGACATATTATGAGCATTTGTCTTGTTACATCAATAGCTAGGAAGATTTTTCTCCAATTATGTATGTGGTTTCTTCACTCTTCTGAATACTTTGGTAAAAATAGTTTTTAAATTATTTATCATCATTTTGTTCACAAGTAAAGTATATATGTCTGCAGATGTTCATATGTATGTGTATTGGGTGCAGAAGTACGTATGCTCTTCTGTGCCAATGAGTTTGGAAGAATGAATTCAGTGTCATTTTTTCTTTTCAGTCTCTCCTCAGTTTGCTTTTTAAGTCAGTGTCTCTCACTGATGCTAGTGTCTATTAATTGACCAGAATGACTGGCTACAATGTCCAGGAGTTCTCCTGTTTCCTACTGCCCAGCACTGGGATTATAGTCAGTTCACAATTTTTTACATGGTTGTGGGCAATGCAAACACAGGTGCACGTGTTTGTATGCCAACCCTTTTTCTATTTAGTCCTCTCCTCAGAAAATAATTCAAGTACACCCCATTTGTTTACTTTAGATTTTTTCTTGTGCATTTTAAATCTTTTCCACAAAATTATTGCCTGAGACTTTATCTTGAAATATATCACTTACATTTTCCTCTAGTAGACGAATACTTTCAAGGCTTTAATCCATTTTGAGTTCAATATTTTGCACAATGAAAAAGAAATACTCTTCACCATTCATTTTCTTTGGACAAATGATTGACGATGTGTCCTATTTTCAGGGTATTTTTTTTCTCAGTTGGGAATAAAATGTCTGTAACTGCAGATCTGTGTTTCTGATCCTCTACTCTATTCCATTGGATCACATCTCTGTTTGAATGTGAATATTAAAAACTGTTTTTATTCTCTTATCTTCATGGTTTATTGTCGGAAACAAACTTCAACAAAGATATCACTTGCCATGGTAAAGACATGGGGATTAGAAAAGTAAAGAAAATTAAGATGTGAACAGAAAACATAGGATAGTATCAGGAGGGAGTTCCAGTGAACACTGAAAATTGCCCAGGTTACATTTCCAGTTGCTTAAATACCCTGACCCCAAAAGGTAGGAATAAGATAAAAACTGCATTAATGCAATGCAAGGAAATAACAGATCAGTTGAGGGATTACGAGTTACAAGCTTAGTTAAACATTTTGTTGCCCAAACAAGACAAGTAACATACAGATCCTAAGCCAATTTAGAGAATATCTCACCTTCTTTTATTTATGTGTCTGACCGAATATTCATTGACTATCAACACATTTCAAATGCATTAGCTTAAATGACTGTTAGCTTTTGCCAACATAAAGGCAAGAAGGTCATAAAACAACATCTCAAACATATAACAGAGATCCATATGGTTCACTGTAAACTTTTATGCTCACAAACTATTGACAGATGCAATTATTTTTGACCATCATTTATTCTGGGACTATGAAAATTTGTATAACCAATTCCACACTGGGACACATCATTGAACACAAACAAGATGCATGTTTTTGTGCAATGATCAGACCTATTTGGCTCAGAAATTGTTTCATTCCCATTGAGACATATATTATATAAAACCTCCTTTAATTAAGCAGGAAGAATATTTTGCTTTTTGCTAATTCTTATGGTTTGACTTCATTTGTTTGTGCCCCTTAAGTTACTAACTCTATCTTTTAACAAGGCAATTACATCTATTTTAGCAATTTCTAACTTCTCTCATCGTGAATGCATCAAGATTAACATTTTAATGGCAGCTTCTTCAGAGGTAGGTTTTCTTAAGTGCTAGATGTTATGGTTATTGATTGTTTTTGTACTAACCCCTGTGAAGATTTTATATTCTGTATCTCTATCTCTTATTTTGAGAAATGCTTACTCTCTGTACTTCAAGAATGTGCTATGGTAGTAGATATACATTTATTTTTTAGTGTTATTGTGAAATAAAAATGCATTTCCAGTTGGTAGTCTTTAAAACCTTTTCCTTTTGATTGACATTTTTTCTTTAAAGATTTTGAAAGAGTCAGGATTTACTGCTCTGAAACTTTATGCTTTGTGCTCCAAGATTTGTATTAACACAATGAAAATTTTAACATTTTTTTTGGTGTGTGTTTATGTAACTGTGGTTGTTTAGTGCCCCAGAATTCTGGAATAGTCTACCAGGAAGACCAAGTTCAAGTATTGCTGTCTGCAGGACCAACCTCTAGCAGCAAAGGGTATAAATTTCTATCTGAGGTGGTTTAGGGTAGAAGACACTTTCTTGATGGTTTCCTTATTTATTCTCTGTTCTCTCTTGTCCTTTCTCTACTGTACACTTTTATTGTTTATAACTTATATATGCCAACAAAGTTTTTCAGGCAATATAAGAATTACAATGTGGTTACTTTCTGTTTTTCAAGTGAATGATTACAATGAATACAAAACAAAGAGTAAAAAGAACTAGCCTATTTTCCATATCTCTTACATGATTAAACATTTTACATATTACAGATGCAAAACAAATTATACCCCAAATCCATATAGATTAATACAGAAGCAGCTTGTTAAAGATTAACTGTTTGGGCAAGCAAAGTGTTCTTGTCAGATTTTTATTGGCAGGTTACATTTTGCTGTTACAAAGAAAGGGCCAATTACTTTTTTACTTATCCTGAAAGGTAATCCTATAAGGAATCTTAAAGAAATTACAACCCTAAATTTTTATATATGAAAAAGGATCAGTCAGATCTATTACACACACACACACACACACACACACACACACACACACACACACACATATATATATATATATATATATATATATATATATATATATAATCAAGAGATTGAGAGTAAAAATTGGTATGGGGAATTAATAATCATCTTTGGTTATTAACCATACCTATCAAGGAAAGCTAGCAATAGTCAGGTCATTTTGTATTTTTCATTCTAGACTTATCTTATGAGTCAGACTGTTCAGCTATGTGTCCTTGTGAACTTTAGATTGTTCTCTGGGGATATTTATTTTAAAATTATTCACAAGCCATCTGGTCTACCTGAAGCTATTTTGAAGGTTTGTATTAGCATTGTATTAGCTTGTACATGAATGCCTCTTTTCAACATTAAGAGAATTAGAGACAGCCTAGCTCCTGGACTCAGATGCTTTTCTTTTAATCATTAACCTGAGTACCTACTAAGTTGGAACTCATAGGTCTTAACTGTGAAACATACCCATGTATTTATTTTTATTCATCAAAATTCTTTACAAACTATCATTTTTATTATCAAATTAAACAGTACATCTTTGGGAGGAGTCCTCTTCTTGACAATCCAGTTAAAAATGTCCAATAGAACAGGATGCTTGAAGAGGTAAATACACAATATTGGAGACAGTGGAAAACTCCCCACATCCACTCACACCATGCTATATAACAGAGAAAGAGCTGCAACAAACATGTAAAGACACAGAAGCAAAAGAGAGTCTGGGGTCTGCAGTTCTGTGTCCTTGCCATTACTAGATTGGCCCATTGGAGTTTCCTTATCGTGGGCTGAAACCTGAAACTTCAATTGCTACTCGCTGCTCTTCTGGCATAGCCAATGGCATTCTAGCAAACAAAATTTACTGAAAAAGGCTGATACATCCTGGAGGTGAGTGGTGCCAGGATCGAGCCTCATCCCAATGACAGACAGCAAGCATTTTAAAGGAAAAAAACAGCAAGGGAGCAATGCTACAACTTTAACCAATCAAAACAGAACATGGGGAGACATGATTAGGGACTGTCCAGGGTGGTGAATTAGGCACCCTTTGGGGTTTCTGGTTCTGTCCTTGCTAAGTGTCAATCAACCAGGGGAAAGTAGAATTTTGTGGTTAAATATTGCAGTTTAAGATTAGGCCATTTCCTAGACATCTGAGGTAAAATAATTTTTGAGTGGGAATGGTTCTCTCCCTCTAATGAAATCATGGCATAATTGAAAATGGAGTGCCTGTCACTAAAATGAACTCAACAGGTTGAGTAGTTAGAGGTTGACTGTGGGCTTCTTCCGCAATCAGTTCCACCTTAATTTTAAAGACAGGGTCTATTACTGAACCTGAAATTCACCCTTTGGCTAAACTGCCTAGACAATGGACCTTACATATCCTCCTGTGTCCACTCTTCAGCTCCGAGTTTCAGGTGCCACAACCATATCTAGACCTTAATTTGAATGCTAGATGGCATATTTCAAAGCCTTGTACAGCCATGGCAAACACTTTCCCAACTGATGCATTGTCTCACTTCCTAATCTGATCATTTTTAAATTGGTACTGTAACAAGCCAAAATTCTTCCCTACTCTGTATAATTTTCCAAAGTGAATGAATGTTAAAAGGTGTCTTCTGCACTCAGGTAGCTGGTAATAGTTTGTATGCAGCAGAATTGCATGAGTATTTATCCAGTGTTATTGTTTGTGCCAAATAGCCTGATGTCCTCTTGAGGGGAGGATTATCCAAACTCATTTTCTGATCCTAAAAATACATTAACTTTAAATTATCAGTGACATTTTTAGACTATATAGTTTATAAGTTCTAGGTAAATAGTTTTATATTATTTGTCTTAAAAAGAGGAGAACAACGCTCTATGATTTATTACACTGTGTTCTTATTTCTCAATAGGACACACATATATTAGAGTAAGAACTATTGCTTTTGCCAATCTATAGCTAAAGAAGCAGAGGACTAATCAGGCAAAGTAAATAGGGCAAATCACTAAAACACTCTTGTACACTTTGAGCAAAACACGGCAAAAGTAGATTTGGCATGTTCTGCAGTCTGTTACAGAAACTTCACATTTGACTATGGACAGTAGGTTCTTATAAGTTCTGTGATGCTCAGAAGTATTCTGGGATCATCTGGCCAAAATGTTCTCTTTCTATAGGATCATGTTCAACAGAATATCAAGATTAAATGCAAGTGATAGAAGTTTCTGTTTTCAAGTGACTGTGGAGGCTGCATGGACAAGCTGTACATTTTCTTGACCTAACCAATATTGACTACTTTGCACTAGACTTGCACCTGTAGATCATGGTAATGGTCTTTTACTGGAGTCTCTGAGGAAAAAAAGAAAAATTAACAAGTATATTTGACCTGCTTTTATACAAATATACTGGCAAGTCTTCCTCTCTCTGTCTCCCTCTGTGTGTGTGTGTATGTGTGTGTGTGTGTGCATGTGTGTGTGTGTGTGTGTGTACATGCATGTGTGTAATAGTGTCTGGCATGTTCATAGTACAGGTGCCATTTTGTAGGTGTATTTACATGTGGAGAACAGAAAAAATTCTGGGAATCATATATCTGATGCCATCAACTCTTTTTGTCTGTTTGTTTAATTAATTTTATTTTTTGATTTGATAGTTTTCCTCTTTGGTCAGAACTCACCTGTATTCAAGAGGCTAGACTGGCTGGACAGTAAGTCCTGGGTAAGTGTGTGTTTGTGCCTCTTCAGTGTTTATGTTCCAGAAGAGGGTCACCACACTGAACATTTTCTAAAGTGGACTGTTGGAGTAAAATTCAGGTTTTAGCTCTTCTAAGCCAATAAATTTGTTTACTGATTGATCCATCACCTCAGCCTTATGATAGAATTTTATGAAAGAAGATAGTTGTGTTATTATAGGCTTGTCATGGTGGCCCCCAATGACCATGGTAAGAAATTTGAGTAGAACACTTTACAGTTTGCTGTGCTTAAAAGTCACAGTCAGAAAAAAAAGCGGGAGGGGTAATTATACTTAGTGGTATCAGTAGCTAATATCTTGTAAGACAAAATGAATTCATTAACAGTTAAGAAATTGAAATTAGGAATGTTTAAAGAAGAGCTGCATGTAAATTCGTCTGAGTGGACATAGTAGGAAACAATTTTGGAGGCATAGGAGTGCTCAATGGAGAGGAAATAAAGATGAGTAAACTGTTAATATTCATGGGGATAGGATGAAATGTGCTGTGACTATCAACTTATCCGTTCCTTGTTATATTAAGTCATGAGCAAAGTAGCATGACACTGGCCTTGGAAGTTTTGCATGAATTAATCAACATCACTAAGCTCTTCTCAAACTGCCAATGGCCCCCAAGATAGCATCATTTCACTGGAAATTTGCAGAAAGGCATCCAAGGGAGGAGTAATGGAATAGATTCTCCGAATACATATTTGCCTTTCCTATTAGTCATGCTTTTGCACAAATCACCATCTGTGATACTTACTCATTATCATGTTACTTCACATCACATTGAATTTTAGTGAGTGATTTGTGATAGAACAAATCATGTGTGGAAATAGACTTTCGGTGATGGATCTGAGTGATCTTACCACTTCCTGTTCTAGCCTAAAAGAACAATGGCATGGCTTTTAAAGGGTTTGATTTTACTACCAGCTAAGTGGCAGTATCTTGACAGGCTATGATAATGTCTTCCTGGCTCAAGGAAAAATCATGAGTTATATCTCAAGGTCATGTGTGACATAATTCCACTCAATGACAAGACTCAGGTAATGAATCGAGGTGTCACTACCTCCAGTGGTTAATCCTGGTCAGTATTTGATCGCTTTCATCCAGTTGAACTTTTCTTCTTCCTACTTACATACCTGGTTTTATTGACTTAGGAGTTTTAGTTTATAAGAAGAATGTTTCAGTAAGAAACCAACCTTGAGACATGAAAAAAATTTTAAAGAAAAAAATTAAGAAAAGGAAAAAAAATATCTTTCAGAGGAAATGGAAAATAACTACAGAAATAATAAGAACTAAAGAAGAGAGGGACACAGAAGAGGAGGAAAGGAGCTCACAGAGGCTGGACCAATGGCCAGTGAGCCTGTATGGAACATGGCATAGGCCCTCTACATCTGTGTGACAGTTGTGTACTTTGGTCTATTTGTGGTACCCCTTGCTTTGTGGGCTACCCAGAGTTACACAGGAAAGACAAACTGAATACAGTTGGAAAGAAAGGTGGGGTCAGGAGAGATGCCAGCAAGTTGCTTATAGAACAGGATGCCAGACCACTTAAGTTAATGTGACGACCATGTGATGATATACAGACGATTAGAAATGCATTAATTTACAAGTGAGAGCTAGCCAGTAATAACCTAAGCCATTGACCAAGCAATTATATTTAATATTTCCCTCTGAATGATTATTTCATAAGCAGCTGTGGGGAGTAATGGGCAGGAAAGAAACCAGTCCAGGGGGACCAGGCAAGACAGATAGAAAAGCCAAGTGCATCTAGCCATGAGAGTGAGTTTGTCCCTAACATTTTAGCAGGGTTTTGGGAACCTATTCCTCATACTGGGTTACCTTGTCCAGCCCTAATACAAGAGGAGGAGATAAGTCCTACAGGAACTTGATATGCCATGCTTTGTTGATACCCATGGATGGCCTGTCCCTTTCTGAACCAAACAGAAGGGGAGTGGATAGGGAGTGGGAAGATGTGGGAGGAGGGAATGGAAGGAGAGGAGGAATGGGAATCTGCTACTAGAATGTTTAATAAAAGAATAAAATTATTTAATAATAAAAACACCTATATAAACAGAGTTTAGGAATAAATAAAAAAATCTGAGGCAACTAACATTGGGCAAAAGACACAAAAGCCTGAGGATTAACTTTTCTTTCCAATTCTCACAGAGACTAGTCACAATCATGCCAAGCACTCTTAAATTCTAAATATTTTGTTTCATAACTTCTACTAGGTAGAGGGTAATTAGAATAATTTGAAACAAAAATTGCATCTGTAATGAACACATATACACATTTCATATATTATTAGTTGTTTAAAATATATAGCAGAACAACTTTTTAAATATTTGATCTTCATTTTTCTGAAAATAAATTCTTCTTTCATATAATACATCCCAACCACATTTTCCACTCCCTCCATGTTTTCTAGCTCCCTGCAATGTCCACTCTTCCCTAGATAAATTTTCCTTCATTTTTCCTTCAGAAAAGAGCATGCCTCTCAAAAACAACAAACATATGCACATAAACAAAAACATAAACACATACACAAAAAAAAAACCCACAACATATAATAAGACAAGGCAAAAGTTCTCATATTGAGGCTCGGCAAGGTAATCCACTAGAAGGAAGAGTCTCAAAAGCAAACAAACGAGTTAGAGATACACACACCCTCACTGTTAAAAGTTCCACAAAAATCACCAAACTCACAGCCATAACATATATTCAGAGGACCTAGTAGAGACGCTTGAGAGCCCTGGGCTTAATTTTTTAGTCTCCATAAATCCACATGAACCCTCCTTTGTTGATTAAGTGGGCCATGTTCTGGTGTTCTCTATTCCCTCTCACTCCTACCATCTTTTCTCCCCCTCTTCTGTAGGGTTCCATATAGCTACAAGAGGAGAGACTTGATGACCACTTCTAATTTAGCCTCCTCACATAATGTCTGGCTGTTGTATGACCCTCCATTGCCCCAGTACATTCTTGCAGGCAGGACAGATTGTAGGTCTATGGTTTTGTGGATGAATTGATGTCTAGGATTCTCTTCATACCCTTCAGAGTACCTTCCTACACACACACACACACACACACACACAAAAAAAAAAAAAAAAACCCAACTAGTTTATAAGTATGAAGTCTCCATGAAGGCACAAGATCAACCTTTCTACAACCAATGACCTGTTTGAATGTTTTAGTAAGCAAAGGAACCCAGACTTTAGAAAGCAAACTTTTGTCCTAGCATTAACATGAGTTGTTTTGCGATTACATAGGAAACTCCCTGGCCAGCAATTCAAACTAATGAAACTCCCTGTCATCACTGGAAGCCTTGCTTGGCTACAGAAGATGGATGCTTTAGACTTTGTATCCCTGTTATATGAAGTCATTAGTAGGGTCACCCTCATAGATTCCAGGAAGTATCCACTACTCTCATTTTCCACACCAGCCCAAGGGTCCTCAAATTCCAGCTGTTTCTCCCCACATTTTCTCCTGATCCCTGGTCCCTACTGCTTCTGTGCCCTCCTTCCCCCAGTTTCCCTGAAAAATCTGTTCCGTTTCCTTTCCCAGGCAGATCCATGTGTGTACCCTAAATCCATCTACTTTTCTTAATCTCTCTGGGTCTTTATATATTTAAGAGATAATATACATTCGCAAAAGAATACAATGGCATATTTGTCATTCTGTGTATGGGTGATTTCTCCAGTGAATATATAAGTTTTCCTTCCCACCTAGCATGGAGGAGTATTTCCCTCGCTCAACATAAAAAAGCTTCAGAAAAAGAACACAGTAATTTGGTCATAGCAGTACTTGATAGAAAAGGAAAAAAAAATCAACTGACATCAAAATATAAAAAAAAACTCAAGAAACTAGATACAATAAAATCAAATAATGTATTTAACAATGGAGTATAGATCCAAAGAGAGAATTCTCAATAGTGGAATCTCAACTGGCTGAGAAACACATTGAGATTCTGACTCAGTTCCCCGAGACTTTGGTGCAAGAGTTGTATTCTTGATGTATCCAGTGGGGCTGTAATCTCCACTATTATTTTGCATTTTGAGCAGATGTGGTTTTCTGTGGTGGTCTCTATATGCTTCAGAGAGAAGTTTCTTATAGCATGGATGAGAGCTACAGTTTTCTATGGGTATAACAATATGTTTTAGAATTTTAGTAAGACATTTTGCTGGTCTAGGTTTTCCTATAAGATCCATGATCTCATGAGCCCTAAGTAATGTGCTAGATGTGCAGTACCAGGACTGATTTCCTTCCTGTTGAGTGTAATTAAGTCTTAATTAGAGAGCTATTCGTCATTGAGAAGACATAAGTGGCATCTTTAGGGATATCTTTCAGGGTTTTTCATTGTTGTGCATAGGCATCACAGTTAGATAGGATTGTTCATTGCTTCCATGTTTTGGAACTTTCACAGAACTTTCTTCTACTAGAAGAGCTAATTCTCGGGAAGAGGTCTTTCATGTTAGAGCAGACCCAGTTGCCAACTTCCAAGTCCTATGTATAGTAAATAGTGTCTTCAGGGAACAGATAATGATGATTTTGCCATCCAATAAATATTTGTATGCTTATTATAAATTTTCTGAGTGTAAAATTTATATAGCCACTACACAAATCAGTTTTATCATCACACTTTGAAGAGCATCACCTGTATAATGTTACATTTGTAATTTTTCCTTTTCAACATGTCAGTTTCTTGACAACTACTTCTCATAAAGAATATTTTAAATTCACTCAGTGACAATTTTATACATTTATGCAATGTATCCTCATCATATCCATTCTCTAACTCCCTTTCCCAGCCCAGGTGCAGCAACATATCCCTGTCTCACCTTCACAGCCTTTTTAGTTTTATAGCTTACTAAATTCAATTACTGTTGCCACCAAGAACATAGCTATAGGACATTCTGATGGGACATGAATTAACAACTGGCAGTCATGCTTTTAAAGAAAAACCACTCCCTCTCTGACAACAAATATCAACCAACACTAGCTCCCAATATAAGGATGAGATTTCATAAACTCATCTCCATTAGTGTGAGGATTTTGTCTGCCTTGAATATTTGGAGTTCTCATGTAGATAAGCATACCTGCAAGATTATTGCTGCAATAACTGTGGAATATCTAGAAGACAGCATTACTCAGCACTTCTTTTCACCCTCTGATTCTTCCATTCTTTCTATACCATCTTCTGAAATGTTCCCTGAGCCCTGAGGACTGGATATAAATGTATGGTTTGTGATTTAAGACTGTATACTCAACAGTTACCTATTCTTAGCATACTGAACAGTTATGAATTTCTCTATTGTCACCCACTGAAAAAAAGATGTTCATGAGACAAAAGTGGATAACAGCACTAATTTAAAGGCATTTACATAAATTAAACTAATTTAAGGATATTTACATATTGGATAGTAGCAGCTTTAAATATGCTTATATAGCAAAACAACATGAGTAGTCTCCTCAGCAATGGACATTTGACTAAGGTTACAATACCAGGCATGGGTTCTTTCCCATACAACAGACCTTGAATTCAATCAGAATGTGACTACACCATAAAAGCATACCTGCATTTCTTTAGGAGTAACATGTTACCTAGAAGGTCATGATTGTTGCATACAGAGTCCATCACTGGGAAAAATTATGAATGATTTTTCTCCTCCATGAGATTTGCACAGTATATTTCAACACTTATGGAATCTAGTCCTACGGGGAAAAGTGTCAAGGCCAGTTCTACTTTGATATCTCTATGTCCTGCAAACTATGTGTGCTGTGAAGACTTTTGATGCCTGAGTAAAAGATTGAGTCTGACATGTAGTGCTAATCATGTTGCCCAAATTTATAACCCACAATATAAGTTTTAAAGAAGAAAAGAAAGATAGCCACATAGTCTATGAGTCTTTGCATTACATAGATTTAGTATTTTTCTACTCATTCAGGATGTAATAAACTCAAGAATAGTTAATTTCTTTGTTTCTTCAAATTTTCCCTGGCTTTTCCCTCAGCTCAAGGATTATTACTGTTGAAAGAAATACTTGTTCCAATTTTATTGATTCATAGCCATAAAATGTAAGTCCAAGAGTCTCATCCATCTTTGATTCTGTGTTTCTGTATTTCCAAAAGTATCTCATCCAGATGTAATAGAAATCACACAGGAGAAGTGCTGGAATATAGATTTCTAGAACTTATCATGCTATGATTGGCTGTCTTGGATTCTTTGCCTCCAGTAAAATAGAAAGCTTGTCTAGATGAAGAACAGCTCTTCTGCGTTTTCTGACCTAAGACATAAAACTTTCAGACCCAGGGTTTATGTTGGTAGATACAGAGACTTATAGGCTCATGCCTTGATAAACAGAAGTTTAAAGCTTTAAACTTTAGAAGCTAGAAACTTTCAGCTATAGCTGCTCTTGGTTGAGTCTTATTACCTTTGTCTAATTTGGACTCAGTAACAACTAACAGTATTTATAATAAGTGATCAGAGGAAGCTACAGTTACAACTCTCTAGTTTTGGGTGTTAGAACAGGACTTCTAAGAGTGGTCAGTGTTACATCTTTGGGGACTCAAATAATATCAACCCTAAATTTTACAGCAAATAATGTTGGTGTTCTTGGGTGCTATTGACTTTGTCATGGCTCTTAGGGCTTGGCAGCTTTCTAGAGCTCTTTAAATGACTGAAGTCAGGAATATGTCATCTTTTGGCTCTTAACAGCCTACTTGTTTATCTCCTCCGCCACTGTTATCTGCTGCACTTTTAGATTCCATCTTCTCAATCCTATTCACAGGCTGAAAATCTTCAATTGCCTTCTGTGAGGGTAGATGATGCCATTGACACCATCATGTGTCAATGCTGTCTTCCTTCTGTGAGTAGCAAGTCCCAGTCTCCTAATGCTATCCCAAGAATTCAAAAGAGATCATTCAGTAAAAAAAAAAAAAAAAAAAAAAAAAAAAAAAAAAAAAAAACCTTTGATTGGGCCTAATAGCATGAGGCAGCACAAAATATCTCCTGAATGACTCCCACTGTAAGGCGCAGAAGCCTATTATTATACAGTCAAGGACATGACATGTATGAAATGTGAATGTAATATTGGAATTGATACTAATTTACTTTTACTTTTCAGATATACCAGTTACAATCCTTAAATAACTAAATCAAACACTCCATATCACTCCACTCAGACATTTTGCTAAACCTCTGGAAGAAATGTGACTGTATCCATCTGCCAATTCCAAATATGATTTGCTCGGCCAAACAGATTTCAAAGTTCTTCTTGGAAGTAGGCACAGGTTGTCTATAGAAGTGGTAACAAGAACAAAATATTTTAGGGCAAAAAAAAACATAGTTTCAGTTGTCATGAGCCTCATAGTGGGACTTAAGAGTGCCTTAGAGGGGTAGTAAAAAATCTAGAGCTGGCAAGATGCTTTGGTGGCAATCTGGCCATCTGATTAGGAGTAACACAGCAGGTAACTCCCAAGTGAGGCAACAAAACATGAGAAGTGATCTGGAAACTTCCATTCAGGAGATTATGTGATCTTTTTCCAAGACTGAAACTTACTCAGAAGAAACAAATAAGTATTTATATCAAGACACTAAAGACAGGATCACACCATAATTTGACAAAGTATTGTTTTCACAATAAGAACTATGCTTTTCATCTTGCCAAATGTCACTAAAGAAGGTTTGGTCCCTCTATCCTTTCAGTCTCAGAACCTAGGGTTCTTAGGAATCTGAAGTCCTTGATGCTAAGTAAATTTGATAATGGCACCTTTCTGTTGTTGTGCAGATACACTTTGAACAAAAACAACCTGGGTAAAGAATAGTTTAATTCAGCTTTTAAATTTTCAGGTTACAGTTTATTATTGAGTGAATTCAAAACAGGAACTCAAGGTGGGAACTTCAAAATTGCCCTGCTTGTTCTTCTTTAGTACTTCATTTGAACAATGTGAACTTGCTTTACAGCCAGAGAAATAGAGCTGAAATGATCGGTAGTTTTATACTCACCTACCTGTCTTATATAGTTTGGGAAAGCCTGCTTTGAGAATGGTACAATAAAAAGCGGGATAAGACCTCCTACATCAATTGACAATCAAGACAATCTAGCACAGTCATGTCCTCTGATGAGTTGGATTGAAGTAATTCCTCAAATGAGATTTTTTTCCCCAGTTGATTTCTAGGTTGTGTCAACTTGAAAGTTAAATTTAACCAGAAAAACTATAAAAATAAAATTGTACAATTGTATCCCCAAAATTTCCACTGACATAAAAATGAGGGAAATGCAAACAAAAACAACGGAATACTTTTGCTTATTGACTAGGCATAGAAAAACTAGCATGTCTGTACATCAATTACTTATAAAGTTGAAGGAGTTCTTTAACACTGCTAGCTGTTAAGATTTTTATGACCGGTATTTATCATTTATCTTTTCTGTTGAGTACAGATTGATATATTACCGAGGCTTTGCCAAGAATTTTTGATATCTTTGCATTGATTTTTGAATATTTGATTTCACAATTTAAGTCATATTAAGTTACACAATGGGCAGAGCTACTAAAGTTCAATCAACACATTTAGATATAACAGTATGCTTTCTGGCAAAGATTGAAATGTCAACACTAACCAGGATTGTGACAAGCTAGTGGGGGCTCCACCCATCATTTCTCATAGAACTCTTAAATCTTGCCGGGCGGTGGTGGCGCACGCCTTTAATCCCAGCACTCGGGAGGCAGAGGCAGGCAGATCTCTGTGAGTTCGAGACCAGCCTGGTCTACAGAGCTAGTGCCAGGACAGGCTCCAAAACCACAGAGAAACCCTGTCTCGAAAAACCAAAAAAAAAAAAAAAAAAAAGAACTCTTAAATCTTTTATCACGTTTTTGAAAGTTGAGTTCTATACCAAGTTTAGAGAGTTACTTCCTATTAAAAGTCATTCAACTTCTATAAGTGAGATAATTTAAGCATATAGAAGATATTTATAAGTTATGATTTTATAAATGCTTATATTTATATATTAAGAATTTAAAGGATGGATTTTAGTCTGCTCTGTTATTTATATTTTTCATGATGACACTGGTATCTTTATAATACTGTTACTTTTCATTTTCCTTAAGAATTTACCTAGGTTAAGTATGTATGAGATAACATATTAAGAATTCCGTAATACTAAATTCTCTCAACCTTCATAACAATTGTGTTGAGGTGGTGCATTACAGCAATTGCATGTTACTAACTGAGTCACGGAGATTTATGGTAAACTGCTCAAAGTACTGCTGGTACTAGTAGAGACTAAATTCACAACTGTATTTTGGCTCTGGAGTCTGAAGGTATAACTTTTATGCAGTAAGGAATCCTAGCACGGATGAAACTGATATCAATAAGAAAGAGCAATAGCAGACAGGGAAGTCTAAACCAGGTATTCTCACTCCCACATCTGTAGTTTTATTATGGATGGATATCAGGGTATACTTTTATATTTAAATTCAGCTTATCATTAGAAATAAGGATATTCCAGTCACTGTACTCATCATTGGATGATTTCATATAATATTTTATTACTTTATTTAATATTTTTTGAATTATAAAGTTAGTATGCTAAATATTACTGTTTTAGAGATAAGGAAATTATTTTAAAATGAGGTTTGCAATTTGCACAGGGTAATGAAATGCTATTCAGAAACATATTAACAGAGATGCTGATTTACTATAGAGTCAAATATATTAAATTGTTCAGTTCTTGGTTTAGGGGTTTAAAAAAGTATTATATCACAAATTGAAATGCAAAATTCCTCTTTTGAACTCGCAAATCCTTCTACATGATACATGAATAGATCACTAGCAAATTTGCTGTAATTTAAGATGTATGTGTTCAGTGGATCTTATTCCTTTCAAGAATTTTTCTACTGATCCAACAATCACGTTCGTAGTCCTTGCCATTCACTTTCTCATTTATTCATCAATATACAATTACTGAGGGCCTAGAATACCCAAGGAATTTTTAAGCACACGATGGGTCTGAGATGAACAAAAGAGGAAAGGACTCTGAAGCCATGGCACTTGCTCTGCCGTCAATGGTTTCAGGATGAAGGCTGGTAAGTAAATAACACCCGAAAGAGCAAGGTAATTTCAGAAAATGGTAGTTACCGCAAACTCAATCAAACGGGATCATGAAATGAAAACTACTGCAGCAATTTGTAAGGAAGTTTTTAAGGAAACCATTTGACAGAGAACACAGACACAAGAAAAGGAGCCAAGCACGTTCAGATCATTCCAGGGTACAGTAATTTGCCCTGTCAAACACAGTGGAAATATCTTCTCATTATTATCCTTTGATCTTTCTTATCCTGGGCTTCGTCAACTTTTACTATAGTTTCCTAACTGATATTTCTAGCCTTATTCTCTCTGGGTCCTAGTTTAAAACAGTTCTCCTTAAAGCGTTATGATTTTGAAGCACACTTTCGGCCATTTCGCTCACCCACTGTAATGACCTCTTTGAAGCACACCTTCGGCCATTTCGCTCACCCACTGCAATGACCTCTTTGAAGCACACCTTAGGCCATTTCGCTCACACACACTGTAATAACCTCTTTGCATCCTCTCATTCTACACTAGCTCGCAAAAATTCTAAATTTTGCCATTATATCTTTTTCTGTTTTCATGATAATTCTCCAGCTACAGTTTTCAGTATTTGCTTTCCTGTAAGCAAACCTCATCCTCAATGATTTATTGAGTAACGCTCTTACTTAAAATCTTTTATTCTTCTCTCATACATTACATCCTGACCTCAGTTCTCTTCTTCCCACTACCCCCAGTCCTTCCCACCAATCCCCATTTTCCCCCAGATCTGCTCCTCTCCCTTTTTGAGAGAGAGAGAGAGGGAGAAAGAGATGGAGAGGAAGGAGGAGAGAGCAGGACTCCCAGGGATATCCATCAAACATGGTTTAATAAGATACATTAAGACTAGACACAAATCTTCATATCAAGGCTGGAAAAGTCAACCCAGTGTGGGGGAAAGGGACCCAAACATAAGCCAAAGAGTCAGAGCCACCCTCCAATCCAATTGTTGGGAGTCCCGCAAAAATACCAAGCTACACAAACATAAGGATTGTACAGAGGACCTAGGTAAGACCCATACAGAGTCTGTGTTTGTTGCTTTGGTCTTTTGTTTTTTTTAATGTTACCTGGCGTTTAGCCAAAACTTTATTTTTTTTCTTTCTTTATTTTTTTTTTAGTTGTTTGGTCTTTTTGAGACTTTATGAACCCTGCTTAGTTGATGATCTTCAGTCATTCTTAACATTATTATGTATCTGAGATTTTGTTTCAGTTGATTTGTAATACTAAAATATCTGGAACCTTGAATCCACAAACACCTGAAGGTTCCCATGTTTCTGATTCTACCTTTTTCTGGAGATTCAAAGTTATAACTCTATTCATGCTAAGAGTATATTAAAAACTACCAGATTATTTGAAATCCTCATTTTATGGTTTCCATATCTGAAAATTAACTAAAACTAGAAAAGTAGTATATCCAGAGGCATTTGTCAAGTTTTCCTGCAGTGTTGCACCCTCTTCCTAACAATTGGAAGATTCTTCTACTTATGAATAATGCATGATCTAGGTTAGAGTCTTCAGAATTACTCTCCTGAGTCTGTCTTAAGCTAAAATTAAGACATAGTACCATTATTTCCACCATTCAAAAGAAACATGTGATTTTAAATAAACATTAGTTTCTAGAAAACTTGTTCTCTTATTATGAATTTGAATCCCTTGAAGAACTGTTAAGAGTTCTTTCAAGTTTAAGGAAATACAAATTATTTCATAACTTTGCTTACTTATGTCACAGATAAAACTTAGAAAAAACAATTTTTTATCACAATTCAATCATCCTGTCTTTATGTGTACACATTGATATTATAAATGCATGAATTTTACTTTCATACCTTGTTACTATTTTCATTAGAATTGACTGCAAATAAAGAATGATATTACCCTATGTGAAAGACCTTGAGCTCCCTTCACTTACAGGGATTCAGTAGCTTTGATACCAGGCGACCATATTCACATTTTTACTTTGTCTTTGCATTGGAAAAGAGTCAAAGATACCATAGAATAAGTCTTGGAGCACAAATATTTACTACACTTATTCTCAAAGGATATTGTACTTTTTGTCCTGTGTTCACGATGATTCTGTAATCATTTATAAACAATTTTTAATCTATATGTTATAACTTAGAGTTTTCTGTATTATCAACTTCAGGACTCATTTAAATTCATTTTGACTTCTCAGTGGAGCAGAATTCAAGTTGTTTCTTCATTTAACAACACAAAAAAATAAACTTCCTTGTTCTTAAAAGTGAAAACAATAAAATAATTAATTCTGGAAAAGATACACCATTTTACAGTTACTATTTGAGTGACTAAAGATATACAATTATCAAAATAGTCTATAAGTTTTATGAAATGTAAAAATAATTTCTATTCTAGTAATTTCATTCTAGTGTGAGCAAAAAGGGTGATATATGATGTTATCAATAAATTTTAAGCAAATGGTATCCATATTTATAGAACCATAGTCATACTCATTTTGTTTGATTGTACTTTCAAAACCAAACAACAAAAATTATTGATATAGTATTCAAAAAAGTTGGGAAGTGAATGGGATGATGTTAAAGTTAAGCAGTACTAGTTACACCATGTATTAACATTTACACTGTAGCTACTTCTAAGATCTAACACAGAGCTGTGGAGTTTAATGTACCTAAGGAGATGTTCCTATCCACAGTTCAGCTAAAGAAATTCAATAAAAGCATGCTATTTACATAATTGGTTGTAGGGATTATTTATTTAACTGTTAAATGGTTAACATTGAATGAGTAGAACTAAGAGAGACAAGGTTGGACTGGGAAGACAAGTTAGGAATGATAGATTATTTAAACTTGTAATTATGTGTAAGAAGAATGTTGATAATAAAGGACAGATTTCTCTATGAGAATGAATCACTGAAGTAGTAGGAGGATATGACTGTTAGCTGAATGTGGACCAAGGAGCTCAGTAACAAAATTAGTACTTACATGATTTTTACATAATTAAGAACAGAGACAACATTAATACTATATTAAGAGAAACAAAACCAGGTGATAAATTTTATGTGTATGATGCCTACATGGTGGTGACACAATTGAAAGTACTTTGAAAGAAGTCTCCCAAGAACATGCTGTTACACACACACACACACACACACACACGATTTGTTTGTTTCTGTATGTGAGACAAAAGGTTTTATGGTGAATATATACTGTGTTGTAAAAATTTACAATTGGGATGATTTAACTATTAGAAATAAGGATTATTACAAAACCCACTGTGAATACCAAGAATTTTACAACTCGAATTCAGAATCTTTCATGAGCAGGCACTTGGAACACAGTAACTGCCACAGTAGGGGCTATAAGGAAAATGGTATTCTACAGTTGAAGTGTATATTTTCAATTAAACAAATAAACTGATAAGGGAAATGTCCTAAGAAGAGATTTAGATGATAAAGTGGCTGTATATAATCAAATATGGCTCTCTGAAGATACCTATAACCAATTCAAAAGTTGACTAACAGATAAAGTCTAAAGGGAACAGATTCTTTGTGTTGACTATCTCTAAAATAATGAACATTATGGTACTCAATGTATACCAACTAGGATCAGAATATGGTGGAAACAAAGAAAAATTGGTACTAATGCTCCCAAAGTAGATTGAGAGATATATAAACATATATTTGTTATATACACATATATATCATAGATAGACATACCTACGTATTCATGAAACATATGGAAGTGATCAAAGAATATTGCCAACCAAACTTATACACTGCATCATTAAAATGATGTATTACATTAACAAATATGCAAATGGAAACATTTCCTTTTTCCAGTTTTAATGAAAGTTCTTCCAATGGACTTCTTGCAAATAGACCTATTAGACCTAAATTTCACATAGCTAATGCATGTGTAAAATCTCTTTATCCCTGGAAGATCTCAAGTGAGAGCATCATACTTCTGCATTGACATACTGCACACCAAAATTGAAGTGTACACATAACTTTATTAAATTTCAGTTTTAAATGACAATCTAACAGAAATAATAAGACATTGAAAAAAAGCAGAAAATTCAACACAATACACACTCACATTGACAAAGTTACCTAACGAGTTCTGCCCACAAGCTAATCTCATTTTATTGAACAAACCCTGAATAAGTGTTCTTCAAATTCATATGTTTCAAAGAAAAAGAACCATTCCATAAAAGGATAATGCACTCCTTAATTAAATTATAAATTTCAGTGTAAGCTCATTGTATGACTCATTGGCCTTTATCTCTCTGCTTCTCTAATTTAAATTGAATTCACAGAAGCATTCCTAAGAACTCATACTGTTGATTTGTTTGCGAAAATGTTCTTTACAAAAGGATTTTGTGAATGTTTTCATATCACTTGAAACAAGAGGAAGTCCAAGTATTTCAAAAAAATATATTAACTGCCAGTTTCTATAACTACTTTTCTTCATGACTTGAGTAAAAACTTATTTTTATTTTAGGAAAGTAAAAATGTTACAGAGTTGGCACTTTGTAAAAACTTTTAAAGGCTATTGAATTTTCAGTGTTAAAATTCTAAATAGAGGAAGATGGGCCAGAAGGATCACAGAGCACTCAAGTGTGTGTTCAAAAACTGCAGGGCATGATGGCATTGAAACATAACTGTGCTTTTATTTTTGGCCACATTTTTCTCCAAAAAATTATTAATTCTGTAGGGTAAAAAATTATATTTATTATTGTGTTGGATTGTTTTTATGTCTTCAGGTACACTAGTTAATAATTTATGTGCCTAAGGTTTAGAGGTAACACCAGAGAGAACAAGACCTTTCTAATGGGTAATTAGAGATCTGACTTTGGAAGAAAGGAGTAGCAAAGGCTTTGTGTTCTGGAGTACCTACATCAAAAAGAGCAAGGTTCAGGAGACACTGGTAGAAATGCATGTGGGAATTTGAGGGATGACAGGCAAAGGTCCTCTTTCTGAGTGAATCATTATACATTTCACCAGTTTGACCGAAAAAAGGCAGCAAGCCCAAGGGATGAGAAAAATTCTCAGCTAACGATCATATCTTAGTTGTTAATAGACAATTCCAGCTCAATGTGTCTTTCTGAGTTGATATTGTACATATGTTTGGGTAGAATTTTCTTGCTTTTTGTTATTAGTATCAATTATCAGAAATCTTTATTTTATCTCCAAATTAGGATCCTTGTAGATTCTTTGGGTCTTTTAGTTATCACGTGTCAAAGCTTTGAATTCTCTCTTCCTTCCACAGGAAGAGGTTCCTTTCATGGTGTTGAAACAGATTGGAAAGCAGGTTCAGAACAGTGTCCTGGTGCTAGTTATTTAGGGCTGCAGAAAAAGGAGAGCTTGAATATTTGATATATTAATATATATTGTGGTGGTTTGAATAAGAATGGTCTGAAAACCTACTGCATTTGAATGCTCATGGGGCGGCACTATTTTTGGAGTTGGTTTGTCTTGTTGGAAGATGTTTCCAAAGCCCAAATCAAGACCAGTGGTAGCCACTCTTCTTGCTACCTGTGAACCAGGATGTAGAATGCTCAGTTATCTCTAATGTCATAGTTGTCTCTGTGCCACCACGTTTCTGCTATAATGATAATAGAATAAACCTCTATTTAGAGAAAAAAAAACAATTAAATGCCTTTCTAAAAAAAAGAGTTGTCATGGTCATTGTTTTTTTTTTTTATTTACAATAGAACACTGACTAAGACAACATTTTAAAACAAAATGGATGTTTCAGTAATTCATCATGAAAATGAATTTTGATTATCCTCCTGTGGGGATATATTTTCTACTTTTTTGGTGTTTCTTTTGTTAGTTGGTGAGCTTAAATCTGTATGCTTTGCTGTCCTGATAGATTTTTAAATATTCACGTCACTAATTAGTGCTTTCTAAACTTGTCATTTTAAACCTCTGTTTATACTGATAACTGCAATATTATTATCAACTAGTATTGACTTATTGTTGATCACATGTGAAGTTTAGCAGTGCAAATTAGTAAAACTCCTGATGATTTATCTGAATCTGCTGTTGGAAGAGTATAAAAACAATGCATTTTACACCTGATTTCTGATTTCCTCAAGGCATCCTTCCATCTTTGTCTGTGTGCTGTTTTATAGTATAGACATGCAAGCATAGCTATCATTATCCTCCTGTCTTATGCAGGATTAGTCAATCGTGAATTATTCTAAGACCCTGATGAAAATATTTGAATAGGGTTAAATGAGAAAATAAAGACAATGAATATTAAAGCATGCAAATTGGATAGCGAGTAAAATAAATTCTTAAATTTATTTTAAAGGCAAATATTTGTACATATATGTAGTCCATATCTATGTAAATATTGCAATGCATTTTTATATTTTTATACATTTTATGTACATATTATGAGATGTTTTAAAATATGTATCAACATAAGCAAGTAAATATAATATAGTCTGTAAAATTGTGGCATTTTATATAGGCATAAATATCTTCTCAGATAAACTTTAGAATTATCAAAATTTTTTGATGTGGGAGTGTCATATATCAATCTGTTGATTTCATTGGTTAAGCAATAAAGAAACTGCTTGGCCCTGATAGGTTAAAACATAGGTGGGAGGAGTAAACAGAAAAGAATGCTGGGAGGAAGAGGAAGTGAGCTCAGAGATGCCATGCTCCCCTCTCCCGGGCAGAGGTGATAGCTCTGCTCTCTGAGGCAGATGGCGATGCAGCCAGCCACCAGGTCAGACATGCTGAATCTTTCCCAGTAAGACCAGTACTACACAGTTTATTAGAGATGGGTTGATCAGAATATCAGAATTAGCTAGTGGGCCAAGCAGTGTTTAAAAGAATACAGTGTCCATGTAATTATTTTGAGGCATAAGCTAGCAGGTGGCCGGGGCGCTGGGGACACAGCCTCGCCGCTCCTATTACAACAATCTTTAGTTTTGTGATGTTCAAGAAATAAGCCTGAATGTTTCATAATGAAAAATATGTCTACCATTTTATAATTATTGTAGAACAAATAAAGTTATTTGAGAAAATTATGAAAATAAACAATATTAAGCAATTCCTGTGCAGTGCAAAGATCTAAAACAAATAAATGATCTAATAAAACAAACATTAGTAAAATATTTATTATTTTCAAAGCATATGCTAAAGAAGAAAACAATGAAAAGGCCAAGACTAATGGAGTATTTAGTGCAGTCTACTGAAAAGGCAATTACTCAGCCTGTGCATATAATGCAAAGAAGGGATGTAGTTTGAAGTACAGATAATAAGTGTAAGCCAGCCTGCTGAAAAACCATTATATTCTAGTGATTAATACTGTGCTGACAATTACAAATATCAATTATAAAGTTGTTACAAGTATTTATTTTTAACCTACAACAATCAGTTCTAAGAATATTATTTTATAAATTATCAGCAATTATAAGCTTAAAAATGCCAAGTTCTAAATGATATTAAAGATTTTGGACACTTTCATGTAATATTACAAAGTCTTTACATCATGCCAACATATAAAGAATACAAAAGTAATTTTGAAAGGGGTTTGTTTTGGTTTTTTTTGTTGTTGTTGTTTGTTTTTCAAGACAGATTTTCTCAGTAACTTTGGAGCCTGTCCTCTAACTGTCATTTGTAGATCAGGTTGGCCTTGAACTCACAGAGATCTGCTTGCCTCTGCCTCTTTAGCGCTGGGATTAAAGGTGTGTGCCACCACCACCCGGCTAGGAGGTTTGATTTTTAATAAATATGATAGCTATATTTTATATAATAATAGTGATGAAGTATTAAGTTACATGGATTGAACAAACTGATAAGTGAAATACTTGGCCAAAGTGAGCAAATCTTATATTACATATCATATATTATATCTAAGACATATTTTAATCCTCACATACATTGTCACATCTCAATGTGATACTTTATGTGAATATTTTGAAAATCCTTTTTTTTATTTATTTGAATAATTATGAAATTTAAATATATTCAGCTATATTAAACATGAGTCAGAAAATGGAACTGTAGGTTTTTCTCTTAGAGTCTCCTTATTGGTATAAGAGTAATAAGCAACTCACTCACCAAGGCCAGCTGGCCTAGGTCTGAAAAAACCTGGGATAAAACCGGACTTGCTGAACATAGCGGACAATGAGGACTACTGAGAACTCAAGAACAATGGCAATGGGTTTTTGATCCTACTGCACGTACTGGCTTTGTAGGAGCCTAGGCAGTTTGGACCTGCCTAGACTTGGATGGAGGTGGGTGGTCCTTGGACTTCCCAGAGGGCAGGGAACCCTGATTGCTCTTTGGGCTGACGAGGGAGGGGGACTTGATTGGGAGAGGGGGAGGGAAATGGGAGGCGATGGCGGGGAGGAGGCAGAAATCTTTAATAAATAAATACATTTAAAAAAAGAGTAATAAGGATCCTTGCACCCTTCATTGACTCATAATATTCACTATGAAAATAAACAACTTTTCATTCAGAAAATGATAGGACATTGTGTTTTGTTTTAGTCAGTATGTTGGGCCTCAGGAGGGTTGGGCAGGAGGCCCAGTGTAACTTTCTAACACTTAAGTTTGGTGAGGCTTAGTATAGTTTTCTGTGCCTGGCTAGAGTTTGGAGACCTGTCTCTGGCTACCTGACCTAGACTTCCCTCTGCCCTGCCACCAGTAGCATGGCTATTACTGGCCCATGTTCCTAGTTCTGTGTTGGCTTATCCCAGCTTTCTTCACCCCTATCACAACCCTGTATAAGTATCTACTTGATACCATTAAATGAGTGTCTGTTTCCTACCATTAAATGAGTTTCTGCTTCCATAGACTCCGGACTCAGTGAGAGTGTTCTCCCCAGTGACCAGTGCAGGAAGGCTAAATCTTGACAGTCATCATCCCATTCAGCCCCAGGGAGAGTCCCGCAGATCTAGCTCTGTCCCTGCTCTTTGTGAAAGAACTGGGCCAGTGAGAGTCTCTTGAAATGTAGGGACTGTTGGGTTCATCAATAAAAATAAAATATAAATTCTAGCATTTCTTATAAAATCTTAAAAAAGAATGACATAATCTACTTCTATTGTTTCATCAAAGGTATTAATATTCTCTAAATACTATAAATGACATTTTTAATGGTAGATTTTTTTTTTTTTTTACCATTCGTAGATAACCTGAAACTCCTCACAATTTGGAGAATTTGTGTGCGGCAGTATATGTATGTCTTTAAAGAATGTTTCTTTAAGCATTTTAAGTGTGCATGCACCTTCATATGTACTGAGTAGATTCAATGCTATTGAATACATTCTCTTATTTCTTGTCACTTTTATACACTTGTCAAAACAACTGCAAAAACATTTATAGGTTCACCTCTGCTTTATCATTTTCTTTGTAGTTGACATTTACTAACTGGCTATTAGTCATTTATTTTTATCTCTAGAAAGGCCTCCAAATCCAAAGCCATTTGCCCTGATCATTTTTCCTAGTGATAAATTATTTTGCACTTCTGAAGCCCTTTTATGTGAGTTTAGAGAGATAAAATACATCAGACATAACTGTTTAATAAAACTTCAGTAAAGTGATAAATCAGAGGTCTGTGGCAAACAATGTGCTGGTGACACCAAATGATGCAAGAGACAGATCTTGTGTGAGGAAGCCCGTTGAAAATTAAACAGATCTCATTCGCTTTAATTCATAAAAGCAAACAAACTAACAAAAGTCCTTGATCTTTTAAAATTTATTGCTTGAAGCACAACAGTTTGTTTTCATTAAGTTGTGTTTTGTTCCATGTGATTATCAACAATTATTGGGTTTTCAAAACATATTGCATTATCAATCTGAAAATACAGTCTATTTATTTTGAATTTATAGAGTTTTGGTTTAACATTTAGTATGCACAAATGAAGCTCCTCAGTGCTTCCCACGTTGTTCATAATTGACATCACATACGTCACATGGTTACTATCTCTAGCTTGTACGGCAGAGGCTGGTCAAGTAAAGCTATAGACACTCAGGTTTCTCAAGAGAGCTCTCTTATAGTCATTCTTCCCTTAGGACTTGTTCAGGCAAAGGAGCAGGACAATAAATTGGTTATGTAAGACTTTAAGGCAATTCTGAAGCCATTTGTGACAATTCTGAATCCTCTCAGCCTCCGTGCTATAGTGCTTCCCCTCCTCCCGTAGGAACCAAGGATTTAACAGCTCCACATGCACGTACTCAGTTCCTGAACAATTACCCATATACGTATGTTTTGATTCGGTCCCCTGGGAAACGGGGTCAAAATGACCTCTTACCTCATCTGATCTGGCAACAGCTCTCCAGCCAATTATTGATAATAGCCCTTTTGAATAAGCCAATCACAACCCCCCTTGCTTCTGTGGCATTCTCCTTTAAAAGTAGCCTGTGCCATCTATTCGGGGTCTCTCGGCTTCCCGAATGCTGAGGGAACCTGTCATGACAGAATCAATAAAATCCTCATGCTTTTGCATCGGCTGTGGTGTGTGAGGTGGTCTCTTCGGGCGACTCCTCCTCGGTGTTTGGACGCTAGCGTCCAACAGTTCAGGAAACAATAACTGGAGTAGTGGAGTCACACAATTCTCCCTTCCAAGGAATGGAACTCAGCTGATGCCTTAGCTGTGCTGACTCTCTGTCCTCCTACTTTCTGAAATGTGTACTACTAACTGGCTACCATTACTGTGCAAAATCATTAAGTCAACAGAATCCCATAGCTTTGATATGAAAATCTAATCCCTTTTACTTATTCATTATGGGAATTTACAGCAAAACATGGGAAATACCAGATGGGCAGTGGTGGCAAACGCCTTTAATCCCAGTACTCAGGAGGCAGAGGCAGGCAGAACTCTGTGAGTTCAAGGCCATCCTGGTGTACAAGAGTTAGTTCCAGGACAGACTCCAAAGCTACAGAGAAACCCAGTCTCAGAAAAAGAACAAACAGATAAACAAAAACCCCAGAAAAACAACAATAACAAAAATAACATGGGAAATACCAATTTCAGCAAAATTTGTCTGTCCTTTTAGATTTCTTCAAACATTTATAAACACACATCTTTTAAGTAACATTAATTCTTAAGTCTAAAGAAGCATACTAAACTTTCATTTACTCTGCAATTCATAAAGACTTTCTCTAGTCTATAAACTTCTAATTAGTCATGAAAAATAGTATATGAGTATAAGAGAGAGAGAGTAGAAATAGTCAAAATATATTTTATACATGTATTCTTGAATAATATTTTCTATGATTCTAAAAAAATAATTATTTTATTTATACCTAGAGATGGTCTGAGGTATAATTTTTTATAGTTTATAGATAATATTTCAATAGTAAAGAGTTATAAAAGAAAAAGAAAGAGAAAAGAGGAGAGAAATGAAATCACTGTTATTATATTTAAATTCTGTAAATTTAAATATCTGCAATAAATCATAAATTATTCAATTTTCAATACTTTTGCAGTATTGAGAGTCTATTAAATAACACAATGAGTATAAATTCTGGCCTCTATGACTTCAGCCACAGTTTCAACAAGGAATAAAGATTTTCAAATTAAATATTATTTTGGAATTTTATACATGGAATTATGTGTACATCATTTAGACTCCTCATACTTTTCACTCCAGTTCCTCTTCTCTCCATTTTCAAATTGATAACCTCATCTCTTTAATTATTGGTGTCTGTTTAAACATTATTTCTTCATTGCAACTAAAAGAAGTTATTATAAGGGCAAAGGGGCTGAGCCAATATGAGATTTGGGTTGAGGAAAAATGAGTTTTTTTTTCTTGGATTGTTTATCATTCAAGGACTTGTAAATCCCTGGGATGACAAGCTTCCAGATCATTTTATTAAATATTAGCATTAACTATAATCTAACATTATGATTTCTAAAAATAATATTAAACCTGTTTAAACTACAAAATAATCTCATCTTTATAATTATTGCCATTCTTTATTATGTTCACATTTACTGTTCCTTGTGCCTAATCTGAAATTTCTATTCATAGATCATTCAGTTGAACTCCAAAGTCTCCTCTTCGATAGATGTGAATTATATCAGAATATAGTAAATATACAGGTAGATTTTCTATACCTATCGGTAAGAGGTTTGTCAAACTTTCATGCTTTAGTGAGACTTTTATGCTTGTTTTCCCTTCCTTCCTTCCTTCCTTCCTTCCTTCCTTCCTTCCTTCCTTCCTTCCTTCCTTCGTTCCTTCCTTCCTTTCTTCCTTCCTTCCTTCCTTCCTTCCTTCCTTCCTTCCTTCCTTCCTTCCTTCCTTTTCTTCTTCTCTTTCTCCCTCCCCATACCTTCTTTTTCTTTTGATCTGAAAGGAAGACAACATGCAATATTGGGCAATCTTAAAATATTTAAATTTACTTCAAAATGATGGAAGTCATGAACATAACAACTACCTCTTACATTGATTATTTTGAAAAAATATGCTTAAGACAGAAAAATACTGTACAAAAATAACTACATAACAAAACTATTTGTAATTATGATAACATTCTTAATATCACCATATTCTCTCCTACCATAAGTCTAGTACTAGCTTTCTTTCTTACCAACAAATAGAAATTTTCAAGTAACCAGGAATAGTGAGTTTGTAAAAAAGAAACTATATCAAATTACAATTTAAAAATTAAACCCTTAGCTACAGTAAATTTAAGCATTCATGAATTTCATTTTAAAAGTTACCTGCTTATACTTAAGTAAAATAAGAATTTTCTTCCAGTGATACAGTCTTGCAGATTTTTAAAAATGAAAATGTCTTAACTGCCACATCAGTGTAGACCACAGCCCCAGGAACCAAAATGTCTTGCTCTTCATCTTTTAAAATGTATTTTATTTTAATTAGCATACAAATTTTTAGTAGTAGATATATTCTGAAGTTTTAAAACAAGTATAGTTTATTAGATTTCCATTATATTGAACCCTCATAACCAGGTTGAGCTTCAAGGAATGCTTTGCTGAGGATATTTATTCATTGTATTTTTCACATAAGTGTTTTGCCTGTATACATGTGTGTATATATACCACATGTGTACCTAATACCTGGAAATGGAGTTAGAGATGATTGTCAATGCTGTGAACTGAACCTGGTTTTCTGCACTTTTAATGCTTAGCCATGCCTCTGAAGGATGTTTTTTTAAGAGTGCCTTAAATGATGGATTAGGATAAATATTTAAATATATGAAAATATGAATTTTAAATAACTGATAAAATATCTCATCTATTCAAATCAATATATATCAACAACACACACATAGACTATATATACATATAAACATATATGTATATATATATATAAGAGTAGAGTACATATAGCAATCTTATAGAATTTCAAAGCTGGAAATGATAAGTAATTTCTTTTCATACAATATGTTTTGGGCCCGTGTTCTATTACCAGCAGCCACACGATTACGAACAACTTCCTGTGACTGCAGTTCCAGGTGATGCAGACTCCCTGTTCTGACCTCTGTGGATTAAAGGCATACCCTGATACGCAGACATACATGCAGGGAAAATATCTATACATATAAAATCACTTTTAAAAACTTGTTTTAAAAAAGACAAACAATATGTTTTGTTCATATTTTCCTTTACCACCTCATCTTCCATGTTGTACCTCACAAGAAAATAATTTATTAGCAACCCATCACTAATCAGAGCCTTCAGAAAGTCTACCCCATGGTCAGGTTTTCACCTATTTTTCAAATGTTATTCTGTTTTTGTCATAGATGGCATATACATATATCAGAATTGTATGAGGGTATTTCATAATATTTGAGCATATAGGTGTTTCTCTCAAGGTTTATCATAAACTATAAATGATTTTTTCTGTATCAGTTACTCTGAATGCCATAAAATAAATATTAGTCTCTGAATCTTATAAAACATACCCTGTTAATCAATCGAGACTTTCTTATAACTGATACTCATAACACAATAAATATGTGAGAGGAGTGTTTTCAGGGGCAGAATATGCTACCTTTAGGGCCTGCTGGGAATTGCAAGGTGCCGAACCTTCTGGATCGTGATGATAGGTGCAGAATAAACTTTTTTATTAGAAAGAGGAGGTAAAAGTGTCTGGCACTCTGTAGAAAATTTTATCTCAAAAATATCTGTGGAAGTGGCATGTTTCTGAAAATTATTTTGTTTGGCTCTGTAACCCATAAGATGTAATCCTTCCATATACTCCAAGATACTTAATTCTACTCAGCATCTGATTATTACAGCATCACTCCACTAATTTTCTTGTATTAAAATCACATATAGTGTTTAGGTAAAATAAATTTCTTAAGGCCCTACTTTTATAGTTACTAGCATAATTAACATAGACTTGGGTAAGGAAAAATAGATTTTTCTTTATCATATAGAGATTGTTTCTGTTTCTAATGTAATTAGGATTGGGAAACATGGAAAAATAGCTTGCTCAATGATACAGATTACTTAACCAAAAGTGTTATAATAATCGTCAACTGACTCATCTTTGGTGCCACAACATAACTAGATTACTAATTTCTTGTCTATAAGATAACCTTTTGTGATGCTGCTACCTGAAAGTTTTAAAGGTAAAGAAAGAATAAATAAATTAGGATATAGTGGTTATGACCCATATTGAGTCCTTTAGGTTTGTAAGAGAAGCAGCATTTTCTGCCACTCCATCAAGGAACAGTTTCCTACCTACTAATTTATTCTAAGCTGTATGATTGTGTGAGGAGGGCAGAAGTCTTAATAAAATAAATATCATCATTCTGGGATTTCTATATACAATAAATATTATTATTCTAGGAACCAAGTTTCCAGTGTTTCTATCAACTACCAAATATATCCATTCAAATTATGTCTTTGGAGAGTAGAAAATTTGCTGGACATCCACGTGCAGCTTGTGAGCCCTGTCTGAAATAGGATTATATTTATTGCTTTGCCCCCTATGCCTCCAATACAAAAAGATTTTTTGGATTGCATTATTTTCCATGTACAAATGGCAGCTCAAATACTTTATTCAATTCTTAAACATGTTTAGGTATTTAACTTTCCAAAATTATATGTGATAAAGGAAGTTATAATGGGTTGCTTAGATAAGAAAGCATTTAATTCGATTTTTATCTGGGGTGGGAAGATAACGCATCAATTAAGAGCATGTGTTGCTTTTACAAAACTGAGAATTGGTCTTTGGCAGTCACATGGTGACACAAAAATATTTGAAATTCTACCTCCAGGAGACCTAATGCCATCTTCTGACTTCTTTAGAAACATACTTCCAGGCAATCTTCTCTCTCTCTCTCTCTCTCTCTCTCTCTCTCTCTCTCTCTCTCTCTCTCACACACACACACACACACACCCACACACACACATACACACAAATAATCTAAAAATTTTTAAAATATATTTCATCACATTTATTGTGTGTATGAGTGCGTGTGTGTGTGTGTGTGTGTGTGTGTGTGTGTGAGAGAGAGTGTAAGTGAAAACATGCATGATGTGTAGTGTAGGGATAAGTCCCGCCCTTAGGGGGCGTGTTCACCTCGGGCTAATGTTTACCTATAAATCCGCCAAGCGTGCTCACAGCACTTGCTTCTGCTTTCCTGGTCTCCGCCGGACGGTGGTTCTGTAAGTCTATTTCGCCATTAAAGCTGTATATATTTTTACAATGTGTCTGCATTTGTTTACGCCGTTACAGTGTAGGAGTCAATTCTCATCTTTTACATCAAGTCTGGGGATTGAAATCAAGTTGTATTTCTTGTTGCCAAATGTTTTCTCCTGCTTAGCCGTCTTGTCAGGCCACAAAATGTAAAATTCTTACTAAATAAGCTCATCACTACTTCACAATGATCCTTACTTCCAAAGGATGCAAATTTAAGAATTGCTTTGGTTTTAACCACAGTGCAAGGAATCATTACATATTACTTTGAAGCTACATGAAATGCCTTCTCATATACCCTTAAATTATTCTACTGTGTATACTGTAAAAGAGACCTGATGTTTGCTATTCTGCCTTGTTTCTGAAAAGCTCTTTCTTCCTCAGTGATTAGCTAGAAATTCCGTGGGTACATTGTTGTAGACGTAGACTGTTTTTCATTTCCAAACTTCCAGACCTGAATAATCACTCATAAATGATATTAATTACAACACTGTTGGCCAATGACTCAGGCATATTCCTAGCTAGCTTTTATATATTAAATTAACCCATTTCAATTAATCTGTGCATTGCCACGAGGCTGTGGCCTACCGCTAAAATTCTGCATCCTTCGGTAGCTACACTGCATCTGCTTGACTCTCTCTCTCTCTCTCTCTCTCTCTCTCTCTCTCTCTCTCTCTCTCTTCTATCTCTTTCAACCTGACTGTATTCTTCTCTATACATAGAGACATAGGCTCAAACAATTTTTTATTAACAAGTGGTAACAAAACATATTCATAGTATACAGAGTGGAATCCCACATCACATTGTTACCAGCTATTGGCATGGTGACAAGTGATCCTGGGCATGCATATCCCACAGAGAAAAGGTGCTGCATTATACTTAAAAAAGAGCGAGTGTTAGCCTTTAACAGGAGAGAGTGGGCTTCTTTTTCAGACCTATGGGCCTAAAGGTATTTTAGAACTTCACACTTTTCAAGGCATTGATTTAGTTACTCACATAGACAAAGAAGAATGGACATGAAAGATTATGTCTTAGTTCATTAAGTCTTTACTAAAACTGATGAATCATGAAAACAGTAATGATTATTATGTTGGTAAAGTGCTTATAGCTCATTCACAAACATGTCTGTACCTGTACTGTTTACAGATTGATGTGGTCAAGATGCAACCTTTGATTTCTTACTACTTTGGTAATTAACCCTTAGATACTGAAATTATACCATGTCTAGAATGCAGAAGCCTATTTTATGTGCAAAACCAATTAATCATTTATATTTTTTATAAAATTGACATAGTATCAACAGCATACCTTCCTGTACAAAGTAGTATTTTTATTCCTTCCTAAAATAAACAAACAAAAATATCCTTTAAGCATTCTCATGATTTTCCTATACAATATTTGTTTCGAAGACTTATTTAATTTTCATTAAAACAATTCAATTACAACCAGTGGATACTTGCCCGTTGCCTTTTCATTTTTTTTTAATTTCCCCTGTTGTTTGTGTGTTTAAACAATTTTCCTACAGAATTACCTGATGATTAACATACTCACGCAAACTAAATTGTTTTTAGAGGTGTTTGAACCTCATTCATGCTTCCTTTTGTACTGGAAAACAAGATAAGATTAGAAAACTCAATCCAAATTAATGGAACATTTGTATTCTCTATCTGAATGTCACTCACTGTGTAAACACAGACATTGTCAGCTGAAGCAGCAAACGAGGAGTGTCCATAAAGTGGTCTTCCCTGCTGAGCACATTCTGAGAAACACTGAAAGTCTTGAAAGAAAAATGAAGGGAGTCTACTTTGAAATAAGCATGATGCTTCATGCTGAGGCAAATCTCACTCACAGGGTAAGTGAACATTGGAAAATAGAATTGCAAACTAGAAACAAGAAGCTATCTTTTGCTAGCTAGAGATTCTGGCTACAAAGGAATAAAAACAGAGCTTTAGTGTTTGGCTGAACCTAAAGGAGGAAATTAAGCAAACACAACAACAAAATTGTACTAGATGTTATATACACGACTTCCTTAAAAGACATCAGATGAGCTTCTGCGTTGATTGTTAACAAGTGCACACCATAAAATGTTAGTGCCAAAGTGTTACAGTTGCAAACTTGATTTGATGAGACAGATGTGAATATGGTGAAAGTCATTTTAGTGAAAACTGGATGGAGTAAATTGGCTTTTAACACCTCTAACTTCTCTCTGAAGTGGGTCAAAATTCAATGTGTTTGCTATAAAAATAATTCCCATTTCTTATAACATTTTTGTTCATGTTTTTGCTTTCTGTTTTGTATATTTAATTGATAACAGCTTCATAGAATATAGTCTTCCCAGAATTTTATGAAACATGAAGTATGCGGGCACACGTGCACGCGCACACACACGCACACACACACACTCTCATACACATATTGTGCCTATCTATGTATTCCATATGACAGATGAAAGGTAAATGTTTCTTAACTTGAAAGATGATCAATATATAATTCCAAATTTTGATCAAAATTGAAAATAATGACATTTGTCTTCATAAAGCTTATTTGTACTGAAGATGATATCAATACTGTAGTATACTAAATGGACTAGAAGTTAATAAAATCTGAACATGTGTTCAATATGTTTTCTGTGACAATAAATCTGTAGAGAATTCATTTTAATATTGTAATATAAATGACAAATTATGATAATCTTTTCTGGAATGATTTATTGAAAATATTCATCCTACAGGAAACAAAAGTCAAAATAAAACTGTGAAATGCAAACATAAAATTATGTCTTGTATTCAAGTTGAGTATTTTATTCTTCAATCAAAAGGACAGTCAAAGCTACAAAGAAAAAAATCCTGGATTGTTAAAATAAAGAGAAAGAGAAATAAAACATGAAAGTTAGTAGAAAGACTCTGGAATTATAATTTATACTCTCAAACCTGATTTTATATAGACCAGTTGCCTGACATTGATAGTTCATTATCATTTATAATCGTCAAGATTTGCCTTCCTTGTGTTTGATATAAGAGTAATGATAATTTGTAATTCATGAAACTGTTATAATGCTTAAACAAGGTTATATTGTAAAGTACTTATTCCATTGTTTTGTGTTTAGTAAGATGTATGCTATCATATTATCCAACATTCTATAAGAAGTGATTAAATACATTGTGTTTGGGGAGGCAAAACTTCACTAATTGGTTGTAGGATGCTATCTGCAAGTTCTACTTATTCCATATTATAACAACAGTAGAAGAGTTATAAAGTTTAACTTCAGAATTTAACCAAACCCTTACACGTCTTTTAAAAGTTATCTCTGAACAATTGAACAAATTTGTATCTTAATCTGGGCCCTTGCTACCACATTTCCTAGTTTTGTGGAATTCCTAAAATTTGGCTATGTCAAGAACAAAACAGCTGCAAAATCAGCAGCAGCTTAATAAGTATCAATAAGTGTGAATGTGTTTGACGTGTCTCAACTAGTATCTCCTCACCTTTCCTTTCCAACAAACCCTGTCTTCTTCCATACTTTCATGCTTATATTCTGCATAGGTGTGTTTTCACCTATGTGTGCACATGTTTGTTTGTGCATCTAAAGGTGACAGTCTGCTAACACATGAGGGTTATTTACTTGGGCAAAGGCACCTTTGCATTGTCTGCATCACTGATGAATATTACACCCAAAGAGAAACCATTAACCATCAATAAAGAAGTGGGATCTTATGATATCCTGTATGACAGAACACACACACAAACATATAAGCATATACACACATACATACATAAATACACACATGCACGCACACACACACACACATACACATTCACCTATTCATTCTGGAAAGGGTACCAGTAACTAACCCAACTAATGATTGCAGCAAATCCCAAATGATGAATCAATGTCATTTTATTGGGGTTTCTAATGGAATTTAGGTAAGCAGTTTCTTACAAGAGCAAGGATAAATCAAAAATGCAGCTTTGTCTCTGAAAAATCACACCCCAACATGGGTGATACGCCACAAAAACTCAAACTCCAGATCTCTGGTTAACTTACAGATAACCTGATAGATCTTAGGACACTTCTGCCTTCAGTTGGATTGCTCAGCGTCTCCTCTATAAGCTACTGTTCACTGAAAGTATAAAGCAAGGAGAGCTTAGGATGCTTTTGTTTCCTGCTTGCAGAGGGATGTCTTAAAATTAGTCAGAATGAAGAACATTCTCTGTTTTTCATTTTCAAGAATACAGATCTGAAAATATGTTCAGTTTTCTGTTCTCTAAAATATGTCTAAACTTTTCTTGAAAACTGGATTTCTAGATATTTCTTTCAAAATATTGACTATATTTTCAAAATACTGAATTGTTATTGTCCCATTAAATATATTGCAATTTCTAAAAATTTGATTAATCATTTTCAACTGTCATTTTAACAGCTGGAATTTTCTTGTTTAATCAGCTTTAAGGTTGGTCAAAAACAACAGCCTTTTCACCATAGTAATGTTCCAGAATTGAGACAAATTAAATACTTCCATATGGGTCTTTAAGGATGCATGTTTCCAGAAATCACGAAATAGACACAACTGAAGACTTAATAAATAGAGAAATGGAAATCAAAGCACAATAAGATACCCTATTGTCAGTTAACAAACTGTTATTTATAGTATGAGCTTCAAGCACATGAAGGGAAAGTAAACATACCTAATATAACATGATATAACAAACACATGAATCTATTTGCATGAAACTTTCAGAAAAGGAAATTGTACAGAAAATGGTTGTTAAATTTCTGGGTTAATAAATAGGAGGGACTCTATGGGGGTCATAACGGGTGAGCCACTCAAGCAAAGACGACAAACTTACCTAATCCTTTAATTAAAAATAGACAATTTTTACAGACCACATTTTATTGCTACTAGAAGATTTAACTAAAAGTAGATGGTCCTCAATGTAATGCTTTCCCAGAATGTAATCAAAAATAAAGGGCCAGAAGCCATTAAGAGAAATGCAGGTAGTTTTGAAGGCCAGAAAATAACTTGTAATCAGAAAATCCTAACAGTTTCCCATGAAACCAGGATAGTGACTCGGTTATTATGTGCTACCTACTCAAATTACACAATTGTCCAAAATCGAAACAGTAGCTCTTATGATATAAGGAGTGAATATGTATTACAAAGATCTTTTTCATACATGTTTGTTTCGTGAGAAACTACACATACTAAATTTATTACAAATTATTGTATACAAATCTCAAAAAATGGTTACACCTAATATAAGTGTTTGACTATGTGGTGTTTCTAATCCCCATTTTAACATAAAATGAAAACAGTAACCAAAAGTTTAATGTAAAAACGAAAATGAGACATATACAAAAGGCAATGAGAACAATATAGATTATCTCTGACTCACAGGCAGCGAGATGTCTCTGTCATTTCTAGAGATTTTTTTCTTTTTCTTTTTTATTGAGAAAAGGAAAAAAAAAAAGTTTCCCCCTCCTCCCAGCCTCCCATTTCCCTCCCCCTCCTCCCACCCTTCTCCCCCTCTCCCCACTCCTCTC
>NC_022013.1:37474106-37474767 GCF_000317375.1 Microtus ochrogaster | reverse complement strand
AAGCGCACCTAGCGGTGCTATGAAGATGATTAGAAATGGGCTAAATTAATATGTGAGAATTAGCCTAGAAGAGGCTAGATAGAAATGGGGCAAGCAGTGTTTAAAAGAATACAGTGTCTGCGTAATTATTTCGGGGTATAAGCTAGCCAGACGGCCTGGGTGCCGGGGACACAGCCCCGCCGCTCCAATTATTACTACACTTCTATTTTGTTTTTTATTAAATGACTATGCCTTTGGAATAATATCTAAAATCCTATTGCATACAAATCAATTTCCCCCAGCATTTTGCTTGGCTTTGTCAGAGTTCAGTTTTAATTGTTTGGCGCTGGATGTGATTTATGTTGAATTTTACATTCATTGAAAGGGGAGTCATCTTCATAAATGGTTTGCTAGCATTTTTTATTAGAAAGACTATGTATTATCCATGATTCACTCTTGAAACTCTTCTAAAACTAACTGACTTCATGACTATGGATTAGATTCTGAGTTCTTCAGATATTTGATTGTCTCATTGTGTGTGTGTATGTGTGTGTGTATTCATTTTCTCACTTTTATTCACATTTTAAAAAAGTTGAAGCACTAAAATAAAAGAAAAAAGAATAAAATATCTTCAAAAGAAATGGTAAAGTAGAAGAATATTTTAACATTCTTTTTTTTAAAT
>NC_022013.1:37459372-37467764 GCF_000317375.1 Microtus ochrogaster | reverse complement strand
TTTACCGGATCAGGTCTCCTTGCCTACCCAACACTGGCTCTCCCCAATGTTGGCTCTCCCCAAAGCTGGGTCTCCTGGCACCAAGAGATCAGGCCTCCGTGCTGGTTGGGCACGTTGCAAACAAGGTGCCTATCCTGCTTGTTGCAGGCAGGCTGTAGAAACAAAGGCACTCCCTCCTGCTTGGGTGCCCCTAGGATTCGGACCCAGTGCCCAGACAGGCTGGGCTGGTTGATGTTATGTGCCTAAAGAGGGCTGTGGGGCCGAAGTGGGGAGGGTTCTGGATGGAAGCTGGGTGGGCTAGGAAGAAAGAGGCAGTATGGACGGAGTAGAAGCCCTGCAGAGAGCCCAAGAAGGCTAGGGGGCCAAGGAACCTCTGAGCTCCCCGTCCCAGGTTGGCGCCGCGGGGCCAGAAACTCACCCCAACGCTGGGTCTCCTGGTGCCGAGAGATCAGGCCTCTGTGCTGGATGGGCAGGTCGCAAACAAGGCGCCAACCCCCAAAGCTAGGTCTCCTGGCGCCGAAGATCAGGCCTCTGTGCTGGATGGGCAGGTCGCAAACAAGCCGCCTACCCTGCTTGTTGCAGGCAGGCTATAGGAACAAAGGCACTCCCTCCCCCTTGGGTGCCCTGAGGATTCGGACCCAGTGCCCAGACAGGCTGGGCTGGTTGATGTTATGTGCCTAAAGAGGGCGGTGGGGCCGAAGTGGGGAGGGTTCTGCCCAAGAAGGCTAGGGGGCCACGGAACCTCTGAGCTCCCCGTCCCAGGCTGGCACCGCGGGGCCAGAAACTCAGCCCAAAGCTGGGTCTCCTGGCGCCGAGAGCAATATTTTAACATTCTAAAGCAGCTATACTCTCATGGTTAGATTGCAAAATACATACTCCATATTGTTACACTTAAATCAGCAATTGTTCAAGCTTACTACCAGAAACCATTTTATAAAAATCATTTTCTAAATGGTTATTAGGCTTCAAACTTACACCGATCCCCATCTTTGTTTTTTTTCTAAGACTATGGCTGATTAGACTGGATCAAGTGACCAACTGATACAAAAATAAAATACCTGATTGGAAAATTCCTAAGCTATTATTTTCAATACAAAATTTATACCATCATTTATAGATATTAAATTTGAATTTTCTAGTGTTCATAAGAGCTTACTTTTTAAAATAATGAGGCTAGTATCTTCTGCCTCTGTGTGTGTGTGTATATGTGTGTGTGTGTGTGTATGTGTGTCCACATGGGGATCAAACTAGGAGATTCACAGGCAGTTGAAAATTTGCAGTTAATCTTCTTGTTTTTCTTTCCTGCAATACAAAAATAATTCATTACTTTCATGTGTGTCTACTATGTATAGTGCTAGGTTTTCTTATCCTAGAATTTCCCTATGTTTTATGCTGACAACTCTTTAACAGATACAGCATGGGGAAGCCTTACCCTTTCTGAGGGATGGATAGGAGTAGAGTGGTGGTGGAAAGGGTGGAGTAGAAGGAGGGGAGGGAGTGAAAAAGGGAAAATCAATATAAAATGTAATAAAAAACTTAAAAAGTAAAATACAAATGTAACATTTTCATATATCTGTTAATTTTTTCAAAAATATAATTTTGAGACAAATCCCAGTGCCATTATTTGGCTTCTCAGTCTGCCCCAATTGTCAGCCACATTCAGAGGGTCCAGTTTGATCCCATGCTCGGTCAGTCCCAGACGAGCTGGAATGGTGAACTCCCATTAGCTCAGACACACTGTCTCAGTGGGTGGACGCACCCGGTCCTAACTTCCTTGCTCATATTCTCCCTCTTCTGCTCTTCAACTGGACCTTGGGAGTTCAGTCCAGTGCTCCAGTGTGGGTCTATGTCTCTATCTCCACCCATCATCGGACAAAGGATCTATGGTGATATTCAAGATAGTCATCAGTCTGACTATGGGACAAGGACAGTTCAGGCATGTTCTCTGGCTTTTTGTGATCCTATTCTATTTGGATGCATACCTTCCTAAGCTTGGATGGAGGGGGAGGGTCTTGGATTTCCAACATGGTAGGGTACACTGCCCTGTCTTAGGACTGGAGGGGGAGGGGGAGTGGGGAAGCAGAAGGAAGAAGTGAAAATTTTAAATTATATTATTTATAAAATAATAAAAAATTATTAGAAGAAAAATATAATTTTGACATATACTGTTTTCTCCTGGTTTTGCAGTATGGGTTAAAACAGCCCAGGGCCAGGAGCTGTACAACTTTTACAACTTAAAAGTACAGATAATTTGATTGTTTTCCCAGAGAAATAAGCAGGTAGCCAAGCCTCACCACTAAAATTAGTCTCCAATTCAGTGTTTGATGTCATTTCACAAGGACTAGAATGAAAAATGAGACATTGGACATGTTAACTCTGAGGAAAATTATCACTTCACCTTGTATAGGGCGTCTTTATGGAATGAAATCAGAGAAGATAAATCATCTTGCCCTGTGACAGATATGCCTGTCATTTGGGGAAAGATGTCCTCCCATGAGAGGGCAGGCATTGTCTGAGTTTCCCTCTGATTATGACGGGATATATTTTATGTCTGAAAATAATGATAGAAAATTTAAAATAGAAATGTACATACAGGACACAATTCTCAAGTCAATTTCTTTTCAAGTGACATTTTAAAAGTGTATATGTAAATAGAAGGAATATGTTCGTGAACTGCATCTGTACTAGAGATAGTCACTAAGGGGAGGAAAGGATCATGCTGGCCATGAGCAGTTGCTGTGTAGTCAGAATGAGCAGTATAACTAAATTCGAACATGCAATTAAGTAAAGACCAGTTTGTTCCTCGGTTTCCATTCAGAAAATAAACAATCATTATTTAAAAATTAATTCTTTTTTAAAAAAAATATTTCTATGAGTTCTACATTTATACCATAGAACCACAAACACTGTCAGTAGAATTTATCACATACTTAACTTGAAGTTCTCATTTTTGTGGGGAAAAGGCAAATGGCCCAAAATAGAACCATTCTATACCAAATTTTGGAAAACTGTAAGGGTGATTGTTTAGAACCAGTAATCACACATGTATTATTACTACAATATTATGTCCTTACATTTGAGTCTTTAAGTTTTAAATGCAATTTTAGTAATGTTTCAAGTAATAGAGATTTTTTAAATGTACTTGTTCACATATAATGAAAATTAATCAGACAAAACTTTCTATAAATAAATTTTTGTTACTTAGAGTAAGATGTTTGATAATAGCATAATATGTAATAGAGAAAGATTACATTTCAATGTGTTTAAAAAACAGTCAATGTCTAAAACATGAAGGCCAACTCTAAAGCATATCTGATAATGTTTGTAAAGGCAAAATTTGTTAGATATTAACATTTTTCGACACAAACAAAGTTAAAAGTTACATTTAACTTTAAGAAAATGACTTCAAATGTTATTGAAAATTAGATCAATTAAAAGTATGAAAATTGCTGGAAACTGAAAATTTGGTCTCATGTCATGAAGTTAATACTATCTTGCAAAGTTTAAACTATTCACTTTTTCTAAAACATTGATAGTTTGATTTAAAAAGTTCAGAGTCTTGTAAAATAAATCTTCTATATTATATATATATAAAGTACCTAAAATGTAATTCAAAAATTAATTCTTGTAAGCAAAATTTTATTTAATTAGTTATAGTAATAATATCTCTAATGCTGGTTAGTTTGTTTATCACTCAGTGGTTTCAAATATTCAAAATTAATATTTTATTTACCTTTCCAAGGATACCTTGAGCATTTTATAAACTTTTCAATAAGTTTCATTAATTTTTTCTTTCATAATATAGCAGATCAAACTTTTCATTATTTATTCATTTACTAATTTTTCATTGTGCACTTATTTACATATTCTGTTACCAGTTCTCATGTCAGACATCTCAGATCATATAAAAAGTAAAGCATATATACCATGCCAGAGCCTGAGGCCTTGTGGTCATGGATTCAGTTTAAAACTGTTTATTGGGGTCATTGGGACCATAATATGATATTTTGATGTGATATACAGAAATAAATGATAGAGTTTGGGGCCAGTTACATTTACAAGAATGAAACAAGTGATGAGACATCTTCTAAAGCTTAAGCTAGACAGGATATGGACACAAGAAGGACATTATGACATAAAATATACAGAACTTAGTGACTTTGGTTTAGTGTGTAGAAGAATTCGATTTATTGTTGAGAATAGAATTTACGAACTGAGATATAAAAAAGCTAGGAGAAAATATCTTTATCGGTTTTATTGTCTGAGAGTGAGAATATTAGGAAGGAAGTTGAGGCATATTTTAATAAATAGAGTACTTATTATCTTCATTTATTCCATGAAATTTAAAATGCATGTGCAGAGGCTGTATCTATACACATAAAGCTGACAAATTCAGGCACTTAGAGACTATTTTTACTTTTTAATAGTAAATAAATGAGTGAACCACTGCGAGAATGGGTATAGTCATAATAAATAATGGAGGTGAGCACATGAGAAAACATCAACAGAGGCACTCTGTGAGTCTGGATCACCTAGACCACCTTTTTTCATTGGTGACTGTTCCCCTGGCTCTGAAAACATATAAACTCTAGAAAAGTAATATACATATCTGCACTGACATAAGTATGGAGTATGAGTTGTACATAAGGCAGCCGAAGATGATTTTTGTTGTATATTTAAGCAGATAAAGTAAACGTCAACTGTTCTTGTAGTTTTTCTAAGTTTATTTCTTTATGTCTGTTGCCAGGATTTTCAGGGGGTCTCCCTGTATCAAATCAAATCTCTACCAACCTTGAATAAATCCATATCTTTTTATTTTCTATAGAAGGAAAAGAATAACCTCTTTCCCAATATAACATATTTTTTGAATTCTGGAAACCTTGTTTGACTCCATGTTTTAAAATTTGTCTAAATTTCTCAGGCCTTACGTGGAAATTTATGACAGTTATAGGTGACATTTATAGATGGATTTTTTGAGGGCCACCAGCTCAAGAAAATGACAGAGGTTTTTATTAACTATTAAAATATAGCCTATTCTTAGGCTTATTTCTAACTGGCTCTTATACTTCAAGTAACACATAATTATTTTATTAAGCAGGAACAACCACGTTGTTTTGGCAATTTCAGTAGTCATTTTCATGTGGGTCCTGCATGTCTAGTTTACATAACATACAGTCAAACAGTCCAGACAAAAGCAGTTTCTTGCTCAAATGACTACCCTTGCCACGCTGAAGGCTATCTTCATAAGGAGTTTCTGTGATGACCATCATCTTCTTGAAGGAACTGGTGCTTCTAGGAACAGGTTTGTCTCAATATTGAGAAATGTCTAAGCTCTCTTTTTTATTATTAGTATTATTAAAAATTTCCACCACCTCCCCTTCTTTCATTTGCCTCCCCCCTCCCCACATTTCCCCTCACCCTCCCTCTCCAGTCCAAAGAGCACTCAGGGTTCCCTGCCCTGTGGGAAGTCCAAGGTCCTCCCCTTTCCATCCAGGTCTAGGAAGGTGAGCGTCCAAACAGACTAGGCTCCCGTAAAGCCAGTACATGCTGTAGGATCAAAACTCATTGTCCTTGGCTTCTCAGTCAGCACTCATTGCCAGCCACATTCAGGGATTCCAGTTTGATCACATGCTTCATCAGTCCAGTTCAGCTGACCTTGCTGAGCTCCCATTACATCTCAGTCTCAGTGGGTGGGTGCACCCCTTGCGGCTCTGGCTTCCTTGCTCATGTTCTCCCACCTTCTGCTCTTCATTTGGACCTTAGGAGCTCACTCCAATGCTCCAATGTGGATCTCTGTCTCCATCTCCATAGAAAAACATATAGTTATCCTCCTGTTTATTGGAAGTAGACAAGATGGCCAGGCAAAAATTGGGAACTTGGGGGTGGGGATGGGGTAGGGTTAAGGGGAGAGAAAAGTGAGAAGGGGAGGATGCGGAGAGCTTTGGGGAATCGGAGTGTTGGGATGGAGAAAGGGTAGTTATGGGAGTAGGGAAGTATGTATGTTAATTAAGGGAGCCATTTTAGGCTTGGCAAGAGTCTTGACTCTAGAGGGGTTCCCAGGTGTCCAAGGAGATGTCCCTGGCTAGTTCCTTGGGCAGCTGACAAGAGGGAGCCTGAAATGGCCCTATCCTATAGCCATACTGATGTATATCTTGCATATCACCGTAGAACCTTCATCAGCCGATGGATGTATAAGCTCTTAAAACATTTAAAATGTCATATTCTGTAGGTCTTTGAAGTGTTTGCAGGTGGACTAGTCACAGGGCCATATGGGGTGAAGACAAATGGGCACTAAGTGAGAAGCCAAAAATTTCTATTTAATGTTTAGTAAGGGTTGAAATAAAAATAACTAACTCATGAATACAGAAGCAGGTAGATGCCACTGATCTAGCTGCTCCTGTCCCATCATTCTCCCAAGGGCAATAAGGACCAACCACAAGGCTTGCTCTGGTTCTGACTACCAAAGGGTGCATATACAACACTTCCTTTCCATTTTATGAAGTCATATTATGAAAATGGCCATCCTGTCAAAAATGATTCACAAACTCAATGTACAATCATATCAGAATCCAGGTCTCTAATAAGGATAATATTAATGAATGATGAAGCAGAATATGCCAAAGTCTCACATGAAATTCACTTATTACCCTAATCCATGATTTCCCACTGATATTTTAATAAGGAAATGCCATAATTGAATGATTTAATGGAAACCATTCCCATTTTTGTCAGCAGTTTCAATTGTGCCATAGGCTTTTGAGATTTTTTTTAAGAAAATAAAAACAAATTGAATATATGGGGTACTGGATGATTAATACATACAAAATATCTATTCATACGTGTATACATATCACACATACATAAAAAACATAAGTACATATATGGCTACAACTAAAATATAGTTGAATATTTTAATGTAGAATGAGGTGAATTCAGAGTCATTTCTGACAGGATTACTGTGGGACTGAATAATGAGTATTAACATTTGTGCCTGCAAAGGTCATCATTACTTGACAGGTTTTGACAGGACGATAACAGAGCAGAGCAGCTGCCAGGTCTCACAGAAGTGAGTCCATTCTACCTTAACTAAACGTCAGAGAGTTTGAGCTTATTCTTGCATTTCAAAGTTGTTGACAAAAGGTGTGGCTACAAATTAGAGATTCTGACCTAAGGTATGGTTAGTTAGTACTTTGAATATAGAGATGGATTTGTTCTCCCTTGACCAAAGTTTGAACAATTCAAGTCTATTCATTCTTCTTCAAGGAGATTGGCAAGAGGGTCCAGGGAGTGGCTGCCTGCAGGATACTTGCTCTATTCCTTATATCATGTTAAGGACTTCTGTTGCCTTCTACCTCCCTTATTTGGAGCACAGTATTTAAAAATGTGGAAAATAAATGCAGGTAATTACAATATTCATTGAATTTCCCTTCCAGAGTTATTCTGTGTTTCTGTCTTTTATTTTTCTCATATCTCTGATCCTTTTGCTTAATAATTGTAACGGTGTAAACGAATGCAGACAGATTGTAAAAATATATATATAGCTTTAATAGACTTACAGAACCACCGTTCCCGAGGAGACCAGGAAAGCAGAAGCATGGGTTGGGAGCACGCTCGTCAAATTTATATGCAAACATTAGCCCGAGGCGAACACGCCCCCTAAGGGGGGGACTAATCCCTACATCTCCCCTTTTTGTCTAAATAAGACAGAACTAAACCAAATACAACAATATACAATAATAACAAATAATAAATATAACAAACAATATTGAGAACAAAAGTTTTGCTAAACATTTTATCTCAAGGAGTCTAAATAATGTAGAGAGTAACTACAATTATATAATCTTCAACTCCGCCAAAGATCTGAGAAGGGAATAAATATTACTTAACAAATGAGATATATCCAAAATGTGCAACAATTGACAGAGACAACTGACTACCTGGGCAATCACCCAAAGTCTCGTTTGCAATGTTGAGTCAACCAACTTTGGCTAAGGCCTAACATAACTGACATATCATTATCAAAGGCAAGAATCTTTTCAAAACTATCTTACCCTGTCTTGGCAAGATATAACAGTCCTGTTCTATCCATTGATGCATGGCCTGTATCTCTGTCAGTGGTTGAGATATGGGCATTTCTTTGCCCAAAGGCCAGTTCTGCCAAATAGAAAGGCTTCAGGTGGAGTGTCTTTGGTACTCAACATTCTCTCGGGAATAGAGCTGTGTTGCCAGGAGCAACTGTGGCTCACTACCACAAAACTCTGAGTTAGATTAAAGGCCATTTTCTACAGCTCTTTGAAGAGGTTGAAGATTATCTCTCTATACTGAGTATAATCTCTATATATCTAGAGAACATGATTAGTCTAATTATAAATGACAAACTTAGATGACTATT
>NC_022013.1:37458383-37458766 GCF_000317375.1 Microtus ochrogaster | reverse complement strand
TGGGAGAGGGGACGTCGTCCTCTAGAATTACGTCCAGCTGTCATGGAGGCGACGTTCTTTCTGGGGGATCCTGTGAAAGTAAAATGATGGTTAAATTTCAAGATCAATGTCTTTTAAAATTGCAAATAGTCTCTGAATATTTTGTGGAGGTCTGGCCAGAATGTTGTACAAGATGTGCACCATTTCAGCTAACCAAGTTGGGATCCTCTTGTGCAGCTGGTACCCAAAAAAGGTCTTGTAGTAGCTCTATCAGTATCATGACGTCATATCAACCAGGTAGAGTTGTTGTTGTGGGGCCCCATCTTCTTCCTGGAAACTTCAAATGTCTCTTCAGGAAAAACTCATTTGTTCATTGTGAAAAACTTAAACATTAATCATATAGA
>NC_022013.1:37418295-37455012 GCF_000317375.1 Microtus ochrogaster | reverse complement strand
AATTAAAACATTTGGTATTCTGGTGTCTCCTTCTACCATTGGAAATTGCTTCTTCTACCCATGCTTCAGTGCCATAATAAAATGTATCAACATTGAGTGTATGCAAGACCCATTCTTCCAAGGGTGCTGATCTGAGCTTTAAAGGACCCAAAATCCTTTTGCATTCCACATGTGCATTTTCATAAGCCAAAGACTCAATCATTATATGTCTTGCTTCTGGGTCAGATATCCCTATTTGTACAGCCTTAGTTAATCTTTGTAAAACGTCACTAAAGGGTTCTCTCTGACCCTGTTTAACTCTGACAAATGATTCCATTCTCTTTCCTGGGTCTTGTACCCTGTCCCAAGCCCTTGAGGCTGCTGTAGTACACATGGAGAGTGTGTTTTCATCCAAATTAGCTTGTTCCTGAGGGTCAGAAATGAATCCTTCACCTAGAATTTTATCTAGGGAAATGTCAATTCCCTTTGCCTTTTCCTGCTGTTCTAACAGTCTAGCCTCTTGCCTGAATAAGCATTTCCATTTCAATTGCGGTCCACTCTCAAGTACCACAGAGCTCAGCTGGAGCCAGTCCAAGGGGGTTTCTCTGCTTGTCATGGCCCAAGATCTTAGCATCTCTTTAACAAAAGAGGCTTGCATCCCAAAAGTCATGACAGCCTATTTTATTTCCTTGAGATCATTCATACGGACAGGCTCACATGTATCCTCCTTGATGACCCTAGGGTTTCTGGAACCAATCACCTTCTCTGTTGTTATTACTGGAAAGGCAGCTAGAGCTGTAGGTAGAGCTTTGTGGAAATTGTCCTAGAGAGATTTACCCACAGATGGAGTTAAAATTTGCCTTTCTACCCTTTGCTCCTCTTCATCACAATTTAGAAATTCCTCAATCTTTTCAATTCTATTCACCATTGCCTTCTGCAATGTCTGAATCTCCTGTTCAGAATTATGTTCCAAAGCCTTCATTGAAGATTCTAAAGTATGAAGTTTGTCCATTAGCGATAACATCTCATCTTTGGACATAATTTTTATGGCATAAACCGTGCCTTCTTGTATTGACAATCTTTCCATCAATTTGTCATAAGCTTTAGACAAAATCCGATTGTCACATTCAGCAGTTTTGAATCTCTCAGTTAATGTTTCTGAATGGGACTGAAGCTTATGATCCAAATCAGCTGTTCCCTCTTCCATAGTAATGAATTTCTCCTTAACATCAGCCTGGAGAACTTCAAACTGATTCTTGAGAAGATTGTTGTCATTCTCAATTGTTTTTAAGCGTTCAATCTCTGCCTTAAGAATCCTGGATTCGTCTTGTAAAAACTTTATCATATTTCTGTTATCAAACCGTTTAGTGCCAATAAAAACTATGACTCCTAGAAAGATCCATACATGTGGGGTGATAGACACCTCTTATAAGTCTCCCACATGGTACAATTAAAAAAACTGTTAAATTCTTGAACAGTAATGTGTTCAGACATTTTGATTATAAAAGAAAATTTTTTTACCTGCAATGATCGGCTCCTCCCAGTGGTGGTCACTGTGTTTTTGGAGCCTGTCCTAGAACTAGCTCTTGTAGACCAGGCTGGCCTCGAACTCACAGAGATCTGCCTGCCTCTGCCTCCCAAGTTCTGGGATTAAAGGCATGGGCTACTACCACCTGGCGGGCCTCAAATTCACAGAGATCCGCCTGCCTCTGCTTCCCAAGTGCTCGTATCAAAGGCGTGGGCCACCACGGCCAGGCCAAGTCACTTTGTATCAGACCAAATCTGCCGCTGTGGTGGCTTTTGTTGCAAAACCGCAGATACTTGAGCTTCTGCTAATTCAGGCAGTGGGGTTCCGCTGCAAACTTAGCCAAGGCAGGCAGAATGGGCCTGTGTGGCCGAGTGTGTCTCAGACTCGGCACTTGGGCCTGAGTCACAAACTAAAAAACAGTACCCAGGAGGGTGCTGTGTTAGCTAGTGGGCTACCCGCTTGAGTCGGGGGCAAAATAGCCAGATGTTGGACGCCAAAATGTAATGGCGTAAACGAATGCAGACAGGTTGTAAAAATATATATATACAGCTTTAATAGACTTACAGAACCACCGTTCCCGCAGAGACCAGGAAAGTAGAAGCAGCGGCTGGGAGCAAGCTTGCCAAATATATATGCAAACATGAGCCCGAGGCAAACACGCCCCCTAAGGGGAGGGACTTGTCCCTACAAATAATTCTAATCCTCATGTTTCAGCCCTGGAATGTGCAAACACTATCATACCAGTGCAATAAAGTGCTCAATACCTTCTAGCCACCTGATAGAAGCTAAGTTAAATTGAATACAAAGCTAGGAAATATTAAAATGTCTTCATTAACGTAGCACTTAGAAATTAAAAATATAAATATTTTTAATATAGGAAACACCAGGAACCATATTATAAAAGTTGTTTAAATATAACAATCAACATAAAAGAAAATGATTACTAAAAAGACATGCAGAGCATGCTAGTAAACCATAAAATATAACCATAGCATAATGATTAGGGGTATAAAATCATTCTTTAACATTATAAAAATAGCATAATCTGACATTTTGTCTGTCATTTTCACTTTTTAAAAATAACCCCACATTATGTTGAGCTATAGCTCCTTAACAAAAATGCATAAGAAAATATATTCACTTAATTTAGAGAGAATAAGGTTATGATATTAACCAATCTAATACATCTCTTGCGAAAGAAAACTGAAATGTATGAGAATGCATTAATTTGTTAAATGATATGTATAAGCCTTGGTATTATGTATTATGGTGAGATTTTTGAAGAATAACCGTGTTTGCTAAAAAAAAAACGCAATTAATAAGAAAGTATATATTGTATGAGTCTACTGCTTGATATTTTATCTTAAATTATTGTGTTTCACTTTCATTAAAGAGTCCACTTTTTCTGATTTCTTGACTTTTTCAATTTATTTTTTTTAATATTCTCAAAAGTACTATACTAGGTTATTACCATTTTTGTTGGCAGGTGGTACTCACACGTTCGATCACTGAGGTCGTTTTGCTGCTGTCAGTTCTTATTAGCTCTTAAAAATTGTTTCTTCACACATCTCTCAGTTTGTATTCCTCCACAGAAAGCCGCAATTCAAAGCTGTAACCTGATGGCTCTCCGGTGACATAGGCCAGCTTCCCAGACATAAAGTCACTCTGGAAAGTAGATATATATTTGTTAAAAATTATTAATCCAGAAAATATCTCCTCATTGCTTAAATGCCAGTCAGAAACTTGGCTTCCCTAGCACAAAAGTCTGAAAATAAATGTCATTCTACTTGTCTGGTTACTCAAAATATAAAGTAAAGAGTTTCATCAGCAAAAATCCTTGCCAATTAAGTTTAGGCATAAAATTATTTAAATTGTAGGTGGTGAATAAAAATCACCCATAGAGAACTTCCCTTTCTTACCTGGCAGGAAGGAGAGCCCACAGAAAGGTAAAAAAGTGTTTGTTCATACAGGCCAAATGTTTGTATGTGCCTAATGTCATGACAACGCTAAAATTTTCAGCTTCTTTTCAAGCTTTCTCTGATTTTTACACCTTTAGAAAGTGAATCAAAGACTTGAATACTTCTTTGTGCTTCTGCTTCAGCACTGACCTTTCCATAGTAAATTCTACTCTCTATATGAAGGAGAGTATAGCTAGAGTGTTTTTACATTCTATATAATGAATGCTACCTTGAACTAGCTTGGGATAAACAGAGTTTTCTATTTTAAAGAAAAAAAAAGAGGCATGTCTTATAACAGAATCTTGAAGGTGCTTGTTAAAAACAAACAAGAAAACAAAGCACATAGAACACGCTAAAGAACACAGGAGGTGAGACATTTCTTTACTATTTTGATTTCCATGTTGGCTCCTAACAAAATACTTTTGTTAATATTATAAAAGCAGACTAAAATCACAATCTACAAAATTATCATAATCACAGGAGACATTTTTATGCTTGTTTTTCCCTTTGTTTTATTGATTCTGTTTTTCTTTTCTTTGTTGAAAACATTAAATGTCCAGGATCTGGTGCCAGATTAGTCTCAGATCAAAGATTTTCCCAGTATTTCCATTTGAATGTAGGCCAATGGTCTGTGAACTAAGCACACCTTATTCTAGTTATGAACTTGTGCACAGAGAAATGATCCATCCCTTGAACATAGAAAATCCAGAGAAATGAGACCAATTTTTAATGAAGTTTGTCTTGCTAAAAAAAAATTAGGAATCTGAAAATTTGCTTAAAAAATAAGAACATAAAGGATAGAGAATCAGAAAGGGAAATCAGAGAAACTTTACCTTTCATGATAGCCACAAATAGCATAAAGTATCTTGGGGTTACACTAACCAAGAAAGTGAAAGATCTATTTGACAAGAACTTTAAGGCTTTGAAGAAAGAAATTGAAGCGGACAACAGAAAATGGAAGGATCTCCCATGCTCTTGGATTGGTAGGATCAACATAGTAAAAATGGCAATTCTACCAAAGGCAATCTACACATTCAATGCAATAAATATCAAAATCCCATCAAAATTCTTCACAGACCTTGAGAGGACAATAATCAACTTTATATGGAAAAACAAAATACCCAGGATAGCCCAAACAATCCTATACAATAAAGGAACTTCTGGAGGCATTACCATCCCTGACTTCAGACTTTATTACAGAGCTACAGTAATGAAAACAGCTTAGTATTGGCATAAAAACAGAAACGTTGACCAATGGAATCGAATCGAAGACCTGGATATTAACCCACAAACCTATGAACACCTGATTTTCAACAAGAAAGCTAAAAGTACATAATGGAAGAAAGAAAGCATCTTCAACAAATGGTGCTGGCATAACTGGATATCAACCTGTAGAAGAATAAAAATAGATCCATATCTATCACCATGCACAAAACTCAAGTCCCAATGGATTAAAGACATCAATATATATCTGATTATATTTATATATCTGTTTATAAATATATTTATATAGCTGTTAGCACTAGGAGCACAGAACACAGCTTACTTGGAGGACATGACCATGACCAGGATTATGCATTTATTTTTGCCCTCCTTCAACTTTGAGTTCCAACAGACTGGCGCCAACTTAAAAACCTAAGAGAACTTAATTCTAGACACAAAAATACAGTGTTTAACACAGCTTTTTGCTGTTTGCTGGCAGCATGCTACAGCTCCTTTAAGAGAGGTTTTCCTGATTCAGCCTTAGCAGGAAAAAAGCCATGTTGTTTTGAAATGCCAGCTGTCTGGGCAGACCTGCCAGTGCAAACTCTGACTCTTTCAAAGGCAGGAAGTCTGGCTACAAAGGATTTGAAGAGGGTGGTGTGTGTGAGCATCCCAGCCATGCTGTACTAGGTAGGCAAGCAGAAAGTACCATATTTACCATAGTAATGGTGCAGCTTAAGTTTTAAGTAGTGTTTAACATTTTTAACATTTTAAAATATGCTTATAGACAGTAAAGAATTACAGATAAGCAATAAAGACAAATCCAGTTGTGTCATAGTTTTAGATAAATATACATAGGCTTTAGAGAGAGAAAAGTGTGTGTACAGTGTTATAAAAAGAAGTAAATGGGTTTTTAAAAAGGTACAGTCATAGATTAAAAAGAGTAAAGAAAAATAAGTTTCTGTATGGTTATTTTGGGTGTAAGTTAGCTGGGTGGCTAGGAAGAACAAGCGGCCTCCTTCCAAAAGAGTTACTTGTAGTTTTATTTATTTTTTTCTAAAGTTTAAGCAATTTGAATATTTCTATCTTTTTAACTTTGTCACTCTCAGAGTCCACTAGGTCTCCCTATCCCGTCTTCTCTCTCCCTCATGCTTTTCTCCTTTCTTACAGTAGTATACACCTGAGTTTGTACCATGATTTTTATTGGCTTAGAAAAAAAAACTGAAACCAAGAATAATATTTCCAGTTCAAAATTTAGTTTTAGATCTAATTATCCAGTATGATTCTTATTAATATACCCAACTAAACACTTTCTGGATTTTCTAGTTTTAATGTGGACCTAGAATTTAATACAGTAAAGTCTGTCAGATAATTATTCTTGAAATTGCTTGTACTAGTTGACATGTAGTAAGAACTTAGTAAATATGTCAACATTACAACATTCGAATTAATATTGCTTATAATTCTGGTCATAGATTTGATATTAAGCCTGTACTCCTGTCTTATTCTCATTTACAGTTTTATACTTCTCCCTCTTGGTGCCCACATCCAGACGACTTTCTAATACCCTTCTTGAACAGAGATTATTCAAAATCCATGGCTCTCGGTGCTCTATAAAGCTACATTATTTGTAACATTTGGTTGCCCAACATAAATAAATCTAATATGAAAAAATTTTAATTAGCCATTTTTCTTCCTTCATCTATGCTGTTCAATATCATATATTACAATCTTCTGTAAATCTTTAAAACTCTAGAATTCTGTCTTACATTTGTTTATTATCATAGACTCTAATGCAACTTCTCTGGTATAAAGTGTCACTTTTTCTCACCTGAACTGTCATAATTGAATCAGACAGATCAGGAATAGTTTTCTTAATTTTATTTTTTTATTTTCTTATGCATTTAACAATCATAAAGTAATTATATCAGTCAGCATTTAAATCTGCACATTACATAAAACCCACATTAAATAAGCCCTCTGAAATCGTGCATCAGACTATAATCAGACAGCATACTAGATAGCTTCTTTCCAACTTCCCAGTTCCACAAGGCTGATCTGCCTGTTACTGCCAGGTTGAACAATTGTACGGGCCCTTTAGTTCTGCCAAGCATATACCTCTCTCTGCTTACAAGTGTGTGGAATGTAATAAATATTTACTTCAAGACAACTCAATAAACATTTTTGCTAGTTTCATAGACGGAAATATACATATTTTATTGAAAATGTATCATCTATGAACATAATAAATTTTATATTAAAACGAAGCACAAAGAGAATCTGTGAGTATCAAAATACATCATTTACAAAGAAATTCCACACTAATACATAGTATGTATAATACTGTAAAGTTTAAAATCTTTTAATTAGAAATAAATTTGATGTAGTAGAAAATTATATACTCATACTTACAATGTTAAAAATAAAATGGACATGAGGGTTACACAACATTTGAAAAAAAGATCTAACTGAGAGAGAAATAACATGCTTTTGCTAACTATACAAGAATTTGTGTTGTTCTGAAGAACAAATTATTCTTTATTATATTTAACAAACATTACATCATATGCTGTATAAGTTAATTAAATCCAAAAAGTAGAAGCCATTGAGGTTATTCTCTGCAAGACAATAAAAGTAGATAAAATTATAAAAATTTAAAAATCACATCTAATAATTTAAGTCTTTCCAATCAAGCTAGATTTCTTCCATAATATAAAATAAAGCCTTCTGATGAAATCAGTGTACTCCAACACTGATATATAAGAAAAATCCTATGAAGATTTGAACACGTCAAAAGTCATTAGTTATTTTCCTCTCATGCTTTCTTTTAAACATCTCCTAGAACTAAAATTTATCTTCTCAGTTTAGCTGAAATTTCCTTGGAGTGCTAGAATGGACCGCACATTGACTCCTAAGCAGAACAAACCTATTGTCCTCTTTTGGTGGCTAGACTAAGAGGAACATGTACATTCCTTCACTGTTAAAAATTAGAGAGTGAGAACCACACTTAAAACTTATCCTTTCTTAATTTTGGTTGTCTGTCTAGTGACAAAGTGCTATTTCACACACACACACACACACACACACACACACACACACACACACACACCTATAAAATGTTTATTATCCCAATAACACTACATTTCAGCCTGGGCAAATTTCACTCTAGTGAGTATATTCTTTAATACATTCAACTTTGTTATTCTTTGGCATTTATTATTTAAGGATCATTTTTCTCTTGATAAAGACAAGGTAAGTCTAACACAGAGATTCATGCGTCAGACATGTGTCCTACATGACAAGTCCCAGAGAAGTTCCAGTGAAAGAATCTATGTTTGTAGAACCTACACTCTCTGAATTCATGCTGTATATGTCTGCCGTAGTTGATACCAATGCTGTGCTCTGTTTCCTCTTCTTTTGCTCTTAGACAGAATCTCATTGGAAAACCTGTGGTAGGAGTTGCTTTGTAGTGATGACTATAGAGGAATACCGACAACTGCAAAGAGTTACTTATAATTTTAGTTTTTGTATAACGGAACACAATAACTCTTAGCATTAGGGCATTCTTACAACTACAGGCTTTAACTACACAGTTAATACCAAAGTGTTATTTCCTCATCAGTTTGTTATTAAAACTTAATAGCTGACTTGTGGCTCAATAAATCTAAGAGAAAGGAACAGTATTTCTGATATAGATATATAACTTCTCCAAAGCTATTTTATTCTCAATTCCCTGAAGAAGCATTTATGCTAATCACTGTCAAATCTCTCTTTCTATCTTGAGAATGAGGCAGTCATCAGGTTTGCTATTGTGTCTGTGCTCCCATCAGACACAGACCTAATTTGCCACTGTATCATGTACAACAATGTGTTATTACCTCAGCCCACTGCCAACCAACAGTTCCCAGTTTTATAGACTCCTCATTAATATGTTAATTTCCTATGACTGTAAAAGTCCCAGCTTTATGAAATATTGTTACATATTTCAAAGACTTACAAATAAGAATCATCAGAGCTATGAGATAAGAGTATCAATGAAACCTGACTCATTAATTCATGATATTAGGAAAGTCCTTTTCACTTTCTTTAATTTAGATCAAGTTGTTGAGTCAAAGAAAAATGGTAAAGCCTACAGCATTTGAGATGCTGAGATAGGAGAAAATTTAAGGCTAATGTGGGCTACAAAAAGAGTTCCATCCCCAATAACCTTAACGTTTATGAAATGTCTCAATGAAACCCATCAATTTTACTGTATACAATTTTTCTTTCTTTCTTTCTTTCTTTCTTTCTTTCTTTCTTTCTTTCTTTCTTTCTTTCTTTCCTTCTTTCTTTCTTTCTTTCTTTTTTGAGGTTGTAATCCTTTAATTAGATACTTTTGTGTTTAAAGCGCTATTCTATTCAGTGTATTAGTCCAACACCTTGATTGTAACTTTTCATGTTCTTTAATTGAACATAAGTATATCTTAAGGTGCTCCTTGATTTATTTCCCACAAGTGCCTAGAACTACTAATTTTTTTTAAAGTCTTATTTTAGTTTTATTGAGCTATTTATTTTTCTCTGTTCCTTTCCCTTCCTCTCCCCCTTTTCTACCCCCTCCCTAGATCCCCATGCTTCCAATTTACAAAGGGGATCTTCTTGTCATTTTCTACTTCCCACGTTGATTAGATCCATGTATGTCTTTATTAGGGTCCTCTTTGTTGTCTAGCTTCTCTAGGATTGTGAATGGTAGGCTTGTTTTCTTTGCTTTATGTCTAAAAAGCCACTTATGAGTAAGTACATGTGATATTTATCTTTCTGGGTCTGAGTTACCTCACTCAATATGATGCTTTCTAGATCAATTCATTTCCCCGCAGATTTCAAGATGGCTCATCCATTAAAGGCTAGGCTCACAACCAAAAATATAATGTGTAATTTCTAAGTACATGTAATTATTAATTATACTAAGAAATACTCACAATGAAAGGTAATTTTTGTCATCTGTCCTCATGGTCCTGTTGATACTACTGTAATTGTACATGGATACCACAAAAGTGTATTACAATTTAAATGAGTTTGTGTTATTGATAAGCAATTGATGGTGTACTTGTTGTATCACTTATAAAAAGTCAAGATAGGTGCCTGGTTCTGAAGTTAGTAATTAGAGCACATACCATGATAAACATGAATTCAGTATATTTTTGTTAAATATACACGTTATTAATGCTGGGAAAATATTATAATAAAATGTATGCAGAACTCCTTTACTTTTATTTGTTAACTTTATAATATATGCTGTGTGTTTATTCTTAGAACAGCAAGTGAAAATAGGTATGAGCATAGTAATAGAGAGTGAAGAGAAAAGGTGTCAATATTTACTCAGAAAAACAAGAAGCTGCTGAACTACAGAAGAGCATTGATTCTGCACCAGTTTCTTTTTATTGTTGTCTAACCAAATATATTTGTGTGTGTGTGTGTGTGTGTGTGTGTGTGTGTGTGTGTGTGTACAGGTAGGTACCATGGCATATGTGTGTAGTTGTTGTTTTTAATCTTTGCTTTTTGACTCTTTGTTCTTTGCTCTTTAAGGGGGTGGGCAACACCCAGCTTCCAAATAAATCACTCAAGGACTCATATTCTGACCTCTGGCTGCCCAGCCTTTGTTTGGCTTATTTCTAGCCAGTTTTTCTTAAATTATGATATATATCTTTTGCCTTTGGGCTTTTACCTTTCTCTATTTCTCTATTGTTGGGTTTTGACTAACTCAAGAGAATGTACTCACAAACTGAAAATAAAAAATTGATCCTTAATAAAAAAAAAACTTGTTCCTTAACATTGCTGTCTTCAAAAAAATTGCTAAGTCAATGCAGAATTTAACTGTTACTGAAGAGCATACTTGTTCTTCCCTATCCCCTTCTCTCTATGCGAGCATGTGGATCCCCAGTCTTTATTAAGTATCAATACCTTCACATTTTCCATAGTGCTTAGTATCTACTAAAATAATTTGAAAATTAACCCACAGTTTCTTGTTTTTTAATTAGTTCCTTTATATTTTTAAAATCATAATTATATAATTCCCCCACCATTTATTTCCTTTTTCCCAAGCCTCTCATTCCTTCATGATTTTCTCAAATTTGTGGCCTCTCTCTTTTATAAATTATTGTTACATATATTTGTATGCATGTATATGTATATATATGCACATGGATATGCATTCCTAGATATAACTTGCTCAGTCTGTATAATGTTGCTGATGTGTATATGTTTTCAGGGCTGGTTATTTGATATTGGATAAACAATTGGTGGGCTGCTCCATAGGAAAGACTATTTTTCTGCCCTCAGCATTATTTAGTTGCCTATAGTTCTATGTGTAGAAAAGAGCTTGTGGTCTTTCTGCTGTTCTGTGTGGCATGTCTATTGTTGTCATTGTTCTGCTCCTGTTTTGACAGTCATGTGGGTAAGACTTCTTGTGTAGAGCTCCTAACATTGCTAGGAGCTGATTCCTACAGCAAACTTCCTGAAAAACTCACGTTTCTATTAGTACTTGCTGAATCAACTTTTGAAAAAAATCATTTTCTATACTTAGCCATTCTACATTCTTCAAAATATTAGCAAGTCAAGGGATGAAACAGATTAAAAGAGAGCTACCAATTTAAAATTTACAAACTTGGTCTTAAACAGCCACCAAGATAAAAATTAGCATTTTGAATTGCTTTTCCTATTAGGGGTGAGAAAACTTAGCATGTGAGACCAATTGGTCAGTTTGAAACAAAAGACACAATTTTCTCAATCGGCCTGCCAGAGGCACATGAAACTAGAGTACAATGGAAATAATAGAATAATTTAAAAGTCAAATTTGTGAAAAAAATTGTTGAGCAATTTTTTGCTGTTGTTTGTTCGTTTGTTTTTACAAAATTCAGAAGAATAAAATATTTCTGATGAAAAGGGTAGTTACAACAGTATAGAAGAATATCAATCAATTCACAGTATCCATAGAAACATTCACAGGATGTAGGAGTGTTGAAGTCATCCGGATAGGATTTCAGTTGCCCCATTTTTTGGATTGAGGTGTGTGGAAAGTGAAAGGGGAACAACAAAAACAAAACCATCAGCAGGATATTTACTGCATGCAACTTCAGAAGTCTCGGGAAAACCTTGGGGAACCTTCCAAAAACTTTGTCACTGTAACAATTAGCAATAAATATACTTATGGAGAATAGAAGAGGGGAGTATAAAAAATATGCAAGTTTTGTAAATAAATATATTTTTTACTCAAGTATTATCACATTTTTTTCTACCCACTTGAAAGGCATGTATTCTGGTTCTTCGTTGTTGTGACTAGTGCAGCAATCAGACTAGTGTGCAATATCTCTGTAACTATGCTGATTAGCATCTCTCAATAAAAGCCCAAGAATGGGTGGTGGACCTTGTTTAGGTGCATTTTGAGGACCCTGCACTGATTTCCAAGATAATAGAGTACTTTCTGTTCTGACCAGCAGTATATTTAATTTGTTTCTCACCAGATTCTCACTTGTAGTCACTGACCTTTCTTGACTTGATAAAAATCATTCTGACTGAGAAGAGATGGAGATTCGGAGCAGTTTCCATTTGCATTTCAATGATGAGTAAAGATGCTGAGCACTTGTTTAAATGTTTATTTGTTATTGTGTTTTGACATTTGAGTACTGTTAGTTTAACTAATGATTTTTTTAACATTTAATGTTTTGGATGTTTATATATTAATATTTAGTTTGATATATAGTTGAAAAAAATTTTCCTGTTCTATTGACTCTCTTCTCTCTGATGTCTGTTTTTCATTACTGCGTAGGGATTTATAATTTTTTAAATATCATTTTCATGTCCACCAACAGATGTAAATACAAAAATATTGTATATAATACATATAATTTAAAATTTTACCTATAGAGGAATAAATTTATCCCATTTCTTAGGAAAATGGATGTAGTCAGAGATTGTTAAGAGATATAAAACAGATCTAAAAGGCAAATGCTATATGCTGACTTAGATGTGTGTATGTCTGTGTGTGTGTGTGCTTGTCTATCTTTTAAGTAGGTAGAAATGGAAATATCAAAGGTGAGAAACATATTTGAAGGATGGCAACATGAATAATTAAAGTAGAAAATATTGGTCACATGTGACAGGAAACCACAGGTGGGACTGTATTTGACAGAAAAAGGATTAGTAAAAGTACGGCAAGGGGGATAAGGAGGACAGAATAGCAAGGGGATGGGTAAAGTAAAGTATAATCATTATCGTGAAAATTCCATATGAAAGCCTACTATTTTCTAAAGAAAATGCAAAAGTATTTAAAAATAGGATATTTGTGCATTCATTAAAAAGCAAGCAAATTTATGCTCAATGTTTATACACACCTGATAATGTGTGAATTTCTTAAGGTGTATTAGTAAACTAGCCGCTCGCTTTAGGGAATGTGTTAGGGAGCTTACAGCTTACTGAAGGGTATAAATTTGGGTGAAGAAAGTGCTATGCATTTTCTAACTATGAAATTTATGTTGCATACTTTCTTGTTTTCCTCATGTGTAACACAAAACAAAGTGATACATAGTCGTCCTCATTTGACTCTGAAGAACTTGGGTGTATTGATTTGGAGTTTTAATAGATTCTTTTTTTTCCAATTGTCATACTAGACTTGGCCAAGGAAAAATACTTATATGAATTAAGAGGCAAAAAAAAATCAAAAAGGAACATTCCTTTTTTCCTGTAGAGACAGTCCTGCATAGACAAAACAGAAGCTAGAAGAGCTCAATGAATCATTTCAAATACCTAGGGATCTACCTTTGTGGCTGTTTCATACACAGACAACTAGTAAGATTGACATGTAGGTGATTCAAGCACTGCAGCCGGTCCCAAGCCAGGAATGCAGAACTTCTGACTGAGATACCTGATAGCATTCTGGAAATTTATGTTCAGTCTTTGCATTAAGCACAGTAAGCACTGAAAAAATGCATACATATTAATCCAGTTTCATAGTCCTTAAATGTAATTATTCATTTTCCAGTTTATTATAATATATTCCAGTAAAACATTTGACATCATGTGCACATATGTAAACAATGAATTTACATGAATGGAGTAAGAAACCGACATTTGGGCTAAATATCAATGAAGAGGAATTAGCACAATGAAATATTGAGCTAATACACCTAGAGTTTCCTTTGAAGAGTTTTTTAAAATATAATGCTGTAAATATAGGATAAGACGCTGTGAAATATAGTGGAGAAAATGCAGGACATAATTTTCACTCAGAAACATCTAGATTTTAGCCAAGGTTTAGAGCACCCAACATCAGTTGCATGGAACAACTTGACTGAGTACTCATAACATTCAGTGCCTTTCCTTTCCATAAAGATCAGTAAACAAATGTAAAGCCAGATTCTTCTTAGATCTCTCCAGCAAACTAGGAAGGAAAAAACTAAAAAAAAAAAAAAAAATCAAGAGAACATGAACAGATTTAGATTAGATAAGACAATTAAAAATATCTTTCACCACCTAATGCCCATATTGACTATTAAGCAACAGTAATCAAAATAATATAGTATGGTTGTAAAATCTAAAAAGTAGACATACGTGACTATAAAGAAAAATAATAATGTACAAGCCAAGGACTCAAGTATTGAAGACACGTTAAAGATAAAAAATGCTCTAAGGAAAATGAAATCATAATTATTATCATTAGTTAATAAGGGATGGCAAAATTAAATCACTAGGAAATACTGCTTTTATCTAATGATATAGTTACATTTAGAAACCACTTAAACCAAATTTCTACAAACTATGAAGCTATATTGTTTTGTTCTCTGTAGATTAGGCACAATACAATTATACTATTAAAATGTGTTTTTAGATAAATACAGTTCACCAGCCAAGGAGTTTGTAATTATAATGAGGATTATGATTATTGGTATAATGAGAATTTTCCTTGTCCCCCAAATGATCTATGCCAGACTGTGAGTATGAAATACAAAGGAATTTTATTAATATTTCATACCCTCTGAAAAATTAGAAGTAAGAGTGATGACCACAGACATGTTTTCAATCACACCCATAGAGACATAACAGGTGACAACAGTGCCATATGTTATGGAGAACACCAAAAATCTCTTGTATGAACATGACATTGCTATCCTCTTTACAAGTAATACTTACACAAATTTTATTGTGTGGTTTTTGTTTACAGTGAACCGAAGGTGTTTCCCAGGGCCATTTTCAGGTCTTGGACACACATTTATTTTGTTCATAAACTTTTCTGCTAACATAAGAATATGACTATACATTATTTTGCAGTTTTGTGTAGCGAAAAAGTATATCACTACTTCAAACTGTGGAGTACATTATATTGATTATTGAGTATAAATGTTCTTAATCTGAAAAATAATTTTAATCTTGATTCTGGCCTCTATAAGAGACTTCTGAGCTGTAAATTATTAATTCACCTGAATTGTCACCAGGAACTTTCTATCATTAGGGGCACCAAGCATTTATCAAGTCAAAATATTTTATATGACATCAGGCTTGACCACATAGATCCACAAGTTAGTGGCATCAGCAAATGCCTCAGATTTGTTAAAGGGACATATCAAGGTGATACTTGTCTTTCTTGTCAAAATTATAGACATACAGCAAATCCCATTTTGTCTAGTAAATCAGTAAAGAAATATATATATTATACCTGTGATCTCCAGCTGTGCTTTTGCAGTTAATGTATAGTGCAGGGAGATCAATGTATCAGGAGATGACTACCAAAGGAGCAGTCAGTTTATTATAGTTAAAATTCCCAAGAGGATACATTTCATACCATAGTCTCGACATGGAAGTGAAAAGATTGATCAACATGCAAACAGAGGAAAAAGAGAAATTATAAGAAATAAGTATGAATGATATGGTGAAAGGAGATAAGGAGGTTTTAAGATTAAAGAATTTCTACACCATTAAGGGCAATGGGGCTTTTCTTAGTTATTTAACATCTGGTCCTGTGCTGACTGGGACAGGAATATCGTACTAAAGACTTTGAGAGCACAATGTATAAATGTGGAATATGCATTCTGACTGGTTTGAGATATATCAACCTTTATTCTTTGGGGAGGCCTCCTCCAAAGAACATTGTGTGTTGAACCGAAAAGGAGAGACAGTAACACAACACAATAGTTTTATGAACGACTTACCCAGCAGATGATCTATGGCATGTTTAAAGAGTTACTACTGTATAGTTCTTTCCTTTATACTAAAACATTGTTTCATAGTGGAGGAAGTAGAATCAGGAAACTTATAAAAAACACAGAACACTCATGGTGTCCTCCAAAAGGTTACTTATCTTCAACTGCTATATAGAGAAAACAGACTCTTTTGTTATAGCTTTCAGAAGAGTTTGTAATTTAAATTTAATGAATAATCACCCACCTTATGAGGGGTGACCCCGCAATTGTATCATACAGTTTCTAGATATACCTGTGCTTCTGGAAGTAACCATAATATGCTATTGGTTCACCAACCTGGACTTAGATGTAACCTCGGACTTGGGCTGTTAGTACCTATGGGAAATGAACAGGTATTTCTATGTGTGTCCAATGCACAATGGCACAGAAGAATCCAATATAAGACAATGAAGCATGATGCATATATCTTCATGTGCCAAAACTGGATATGAATCTGGGTCTTCTCTTTTTAGACAATCCAAACATGGCTCTAAAAACTCTTGTGGAGGGGAATCCCATAGTACTTCTTTTCGAGAGCTGCTCCTGGTTGTTACTTAAGTAGAAAAAAGATATTAGCTGTTATAGTATTAAAGGAAACCATGCAAGCTGCCAAGAGAGAAAAACAATCAATGGTCACATCAAGCCATAATGCTTATGAACCATAAGGACTCTTAAATGTGCAGTAGTGACTCAGCTTGATATGACTATTGAAAGCAATCAATAGTCTTATCCAGTTGTGATTCCTATGAAATGCAGCAATGTCCTCTGAAAAGAACAAGAGTAGCTCTTAAATGCTTGTTGTATCCAACAACCACATGATTGGATTTAAGGTTCACACTGTAGGAGTAACTCATTCTTGTCCCTTTATCCATGGTTGATGAGAAGATAGAAGTTAGAGGAGTATTCACTACTGCCAGTTTCTTAAACCAATATAATAACTGCATCCAAAATTCATTTCCTTAAAACCACACATCTGAAATATAATCTTAAAGCTACCCATCTGAAATTTATCTCTGTACATTTAAAAAAACATAACTAGAGTGACTATAAGTTTGACTATTACAAATGACTATCTATTAATTTTCAATTTTTAATTATACATTATAATTTTTAAATAAGCTGTATAAACATAATACCTTAAACAAGAGGAGACATATACATATACACAGTGTAACAAAATTGGCTTTAAATCTGTATCAATAGACCAAGATTCATACAAATTCAAAGTTTTCATCTATATATCAACCCATAATCTTAGGAATTTGTAACACAATAAAATGTTTAAATTTTATTTAAAAATAAACATTAAATAAATTATATAAGAGATCTATGAATTTACCAGTCTGTTGGTTATTTCTTCTTTTTTAAAAAATAAAATTCAGAGATTTGGCAAAGGTAATTATATAAACCTGGTCAGTCTTCATCATCAACTTAGACCATGAAACCCAACATGGACAAGTTCAACAGAACGGCCATATACAGGCTACCCATGCATTGTCAGGGCATAAATTTTAATAAATTTCAATTATATAAACATATGGTCAGGGAGGACTTGCACAAAACATATTTACAGGTTTACAAAATGAATGACAAGAGGGTCTATAAAGGAATACATTGTAGAGAACTTAGCAACAGTCAGAACACATGGGCATGATCAGTTCCCAAGGAAATGTTCCAGTTCAGTAAATGGGAAACTCTTTTTTTTAAATTGAATTTTATTGAGCCCTACAGTTTTCTCTGCTCCCTTTCCTGCCTCTCCCCTCCCATTCAACCCTGCCCCAAGGTCTCCATGCTCCCAATTTACTCAGGAGATCTTGTCTGTTCTACATCCCATGTATATTAGATCTATGCATGTCTTAACTCTTTTTTTTGTTTTGTTTTGTTTTTTTTTTATTGAGAAAAAAAAATTTCCGCCTCCTCCCAGCCTCCCACTCCTTCCACCCTCCCCTCACTCCTCTCCCCCTCCCTCTCGAGTCTGAAGAGCAGTCAGGGTTCCCTGCCCTGTGGAAAGTCCAAAGTCCTCCCCCCTCCATCCTGGTCTAGGAAGGTGAACATCCAAACTGGTTAGGCCTCCACAAAGCCAGAACAAGAAGTAGGATCAAAACCCAGTGCCATTGTCCTTGGCTTCTCAGCAACCCTCATTGTCCACCATATTCAGAGAGTCCGGGTTTATCCCCTGCTTTTTCAGTCACAATCCAGCTGGTCTTGGTGAGCTCCCAATAGATCAGCCCCACTGTCTCTGTGGTGGGTGCACCCCTCTTGGTCCTGACTTCCTTGCTCATGTCAGTGAGTCTATATTTTGATATCCTAAAGAAGCTAAATAAGAAGGTGAACCCAAAGAAAAACATATAGTTATCCTCCTGGGTAGGGGAAGTAGACAAGATTGCCAGGCAAAATATCGGGATCTTAAGGGTGGGGTGGGAGGGGGGTAAGGGGAAATGGGGAGAAAAAAGTGAGAAGGGTAGGATGGGGAGAACTTGGGGCAACGGGATGATTGGGATACAGGAAGGTTGGATAGGGGAGCAGGGAAGCACATATCTTAATTAAGGGAGCCATCTTAGGGTTGGGAAGAGACTTGGACCTAGAGGGGCTTCCAGGTGCCCAAGGCGAGGTCCCCAGTTAGTTCCTGGGGCAGCTGAGGATAGGGAACCTGAAATGATCCTATCCTATAGCCATACTGATGAATATTTTGCATATCACCATAGAACCTTCATCTGGCAATGGATGGAGATAGAGACAGAGACCCACACTGGAACACTGGACTGAGCATGTCTTAACTCTTAACTATCATTGGAACTCTGGGACATGAGTCCATAGTGAATTCCAGGGCAGGCAAGATGACATAGCACAGCTTCTCCAAAACAAACAAAGAAACTAACTAACTAACAACTAACTAACTTACTAGCAAGTTTCTAGATCCTCCCGAGTGTCTTTCCCATTAGAACAAAACAAATAAGCCACAGAAAATCTTATTTTCCCCAAGTTACCACTTTTTACTTACTTTGTGGCTATGTCTACTAGAAGACATCAGTGCCTACTTAAATTGAACTCCGCTTACTCTGATTAATGTCCTGCTATAACAATAATTAGCTAAGAGATAGAAGTACTGAAATTTTGTGGACTTGTCTAGCAGTTGGGAAGATGGTGTTTAAGATGATAAGGACAAATGGTCTTATCATCTTATAGAATGGCTTAAAATCTTTACAAGAAGGTGGGCATGTTCCACATGTAGAAAAAGAGTCTTCATTAACAAACTTCATAGGTACTTTAGGAAATAACAATTTGGCCAGACTGATTAGAAAGAGACACAGATTTCAAAGAAGCACACATTTAAATATTTAAAAAATCCTAGTTATTTTTAAACTGATGATAATTTTCAATTTTAATACCAAAGTTACTGTATTAGTCCCTGTTCTCTAGACTCACAGCACTTATGGAATAAAAAGAATGAATATCTCCCTGTCTCTGTCTCTCTGTCTCTCACTCTCCCTCCACACACACACAAATACATACACACATACATACATAATTGGAATGACTTAAAGGCTGAAGTCCAACAATGGCTGGCTGTGAATAAAAAGTCCAGTTATCCATTAGTCGCCCAGTTCCATGGGTCTAGGTGTCCTAGCTGGTCTTCTGTATATGCTGGAATCACTTTTGGAATCCAGAAGAAATAAACTCCAATGCCAGTGAAGAAAATGGATGTCCCGACAAGGCCAGGGCAAGTTGCTGAAGAACAACACAATCCCTTCTTTTTGCCATTGTCCTTCAAGCAGAAGGTGTGGTCATTCAGTCACAAGATCTAGAGTAAAGGCATGTATCACCAACCTCAAGATCTAAATCAAAGGTCTGTTGTCTTGCTTCAAGATTCAGATCACAAGTATGCCCTCCATTTCTGAATTATTGTTCATTCCAGATATAGTCAATTTGACAACCAAGAATAGTCATCATAGCTACTGATATAATTTTTAAGTTTAAAGATTAAAATGATCACGTTTATGTGTTATCATAACTTCTTTTTGAGTTAGATGAAACAAGCATAAAAGATGAATGCTATTAGTTACCTAGAATTGATAATTTTTATTCCATTCCATCTTCAAATGAAATTTCTCTACTTCTCATTTGCTTAAACTGCTATCTAGGAAGCAGTCTTCCTAACAGCTGTAAGGCAGTGTTGTTTTAAAACTTGCCCTAAATTCAAATGCCATAAAAATACATAAACAGGATCATTTCAATCATCAAATTACTTTGATGAACTTGACAATTTTAACAAATGTGCCTGCTAAAATAGTCTCTTTCAAGTTCTAAAAACCAAGAAACTTATTGAACAGAAAATTAGGGTGGGTAATTGCTCAAGGTCATTAATTTATCTCACTGTCTATCTCAGCACCTTAAGATGCTGTAACATGATTGCATTGAAGATCCAGCAGCCACAGCATTTATCCTGAAGCATGGGATTCACAGTTCTTAAGGTACTTGAATCTTTCACAAAGTTTTATGAGAGTATTTTTGAAAGCTATTCTTTACAGCATTTTAGGCTATCTCTAAATGATATATTGCCCAATTCAATAAAAAAAAACCTAGATTAAGATGTGAATAAGGCTCCCAAGAACCACCTGGAAGAAGTTAATACTCATTGTTTTCCTGCTATGGCAATGTTGATTCAATAGTTATAGACACACAGTCCTTGATGACATAGCTGTAAACTACACATGGGTTCATCTTTATGATGTTCTTGTGCCATAATGATGCAGTTACTGTCACTGCTAAATATCTAACCTATGAAAGACAAAAACAATGATGGAGCTTGCATTCATATATTGTAGCGTGTCAGCAAGCCTCTGCCAACAAACTGATTATACATTCCGTGATCATAATGTTGGTAATGATTTGTTCTTACAGATGAGTACATGTTCCTTAATGTCCACAATATTTTCTCATAGCACCACAATTCATACACTATAAAAAACTACTATGCCTATTGCCACAATATCCCAATAAGACTCTATCACAGGAAATTTGTGGTATGATAAAATTGCTACAATTGACTCTCAACCATAAATTTCCTGATAAAACTATGTTTTACCAATGAAAAGAAATGCTTGTGGAAACTATTGTATATCTTGATAAATTTAATTTATAAGAACATCTCAAAGAAAACCATCATTTGGTGTCAACAAGCCATCTTGAAGATAACACTGACACCTTTTTAACACAGTAAAACCTGTCTGATAATATTTCTTCTGTGACAAAAGCACATGGTTTGAACAATCAAGATGACTGCAACTCTCACATAAAGTCAAATTACCTGCTAAAGAGCTTGTTTTCCCTCTGTCCTTATAATATTGTACTCAATAAATTAATTCTATTCCCAAAGGAGAAATGTTTCCACCAGGAAACATGGTCATGGTTCCATTAAATTGGATGTCCGGATTGCTCTTGGATATTTTGGTACCATCATGCTGCTAAATCAGCAGGAAGTAAAAAGAGGTTCCTGCAGAAGCTAAAGTAATTGATCAATCACCTTCAGAGCTCATTGATTCAATCCTAGCAGCTGCTCAAATTGCCTTTCAGCAGTGAGGATTCTACTAGTCCCCTCATTTATTCCGTGTTCTCCTTTTAACAGATAGACTGCCATTTTGAGTCAGTATGGACCATACATGCTTTACTGCTTTGAACAGATGTTAAGGAGCTGATTTTTGCCTCCTAGAGAGCAGTGTAGGAAAAATGAGAAGTGGGGATGTTCCATTTGAAGATGATGTGTCATTAGTTAAATAATGCCAGAATAATCTTTTTAGTTCCTGCATCCAGATGCAAGATAATATACCATGTTGATATACAAAAGGGATCATTGTAACTCTTACCACTAAATGTCATTATAAATCTTGAATATTCAGAAACATATGAAGGAGATAATTTCAGGAAAAAATGACATTGTACTTTACATCACTGAAACTAAATGCCTGATATAATTTAGTACCACCAGTAAGATAGAATTTCGCTTACTCACAAGCTCAGAAGGTTTCATTCACAGTTGTTTGGTGCCACTGGATTTATAGACCATCATGTTTGGTGTATAAGACTCTGTAGCAGTGTCTTCCACTCATAGATGACCAGAAGCAGACAGAAGGAAGAGCTCAGGAATGATTTAGAGCAGTCAAAAATGTGTAACTGCTCCCTCCCTCCTATAACAGCCTGTATGTTTAGTGATCACATCCTAAGAAAATAATGCTATCATATGGAATGTTTCATACTGATACCTGAGCAATTTAGTTGTGTAAACATGATGGCAATATTATTTAACTTTTTAAAAGAGAGCTATTTTTCAATTTTATCCTTTATATACACTAAAACATGCCTGGAGACTCAAAGTTTCTTTCTATTAAATTTATTTTTATTTTAAAAATCTATCTTTGCTCATTTTAGATACCAATCCCAATTCCCACTACCTCCCCTCCTCTGGCTCACCCCACCTTACCCCACATACCTTCCCCCATCGACTCTTCCAAGAGGGTAAGGCTTGGGGAGTCAACAGAGTCTAGCACATTTCAGGCAGGACCAAGGCCCTTCCCACTATGTCTAGGTGATCAAGGTATTCCTCCAAAAAAAGAATGGGTTTCAAAAAGCCAGTACAAGTAGCAGGGATAAATTTTAGTTTCATTGCAAGTGGGCCTACAGTCTACTTCAGCCATACTACTGTTACCTAGTTCCATCCTATGCTGTTTCTCACTGTCACACTAATGGTGTGCTCCCATTAGCTCACATAAGCTGTTCCAGTAGGTATTGCCATAATAATCTTGATCTCTTTGCTCATCCTCACTTTCCTCGTTCTTCAACTGGACTTTGGGAGCTCAGCTGAGTGCTCCACTGTGGATCACTATCTCTACTTCCATAAGTTGCTGGATGAAGGTTCTATGATGACGTTTAAGAAAGTCATCAATCTGACTATAGGACAAAGCCAGGTCAGGCATCCTCTCCGCTATTGCTTAGGGTATTAGCTAGGATCATCTTTGTGGATTCCTAGGAATTTCTCTAGTGCCAGGTTTCTTGCTAGTCCTATACTGGCTTCCTCAACCAGGATATGCTTTTCTTGCTCTCTGTCTTTGTCCTTTCCCATCTGGACTATCCCATTCCCTCAAGTTCTTTTCCCTCCTCCCCTTCTCCCTTCCTCTTCTTCTTTCATTTTCTCCCCATTCCCATGCTCCCAATTTTCTCAGGAGACGTTGTCTATTTCCCCTTCCCAGTGATGTGCACACACACACACACACACACACATTTCTCTTAGGATTCTCCTTATTACTTGGCTTCTCTGGGGACTTGGATTATAGGCACGCTATCCTTTTCTTTACAGCTAGTATCCACGGATGAGTGAGTCCAGACCACGCTCATCTTTCTGGGTCTGGGTTACCTCACTCAGGATGGTTTTATCTAGTTCCACGCATTTGCATGCAAATATCAAGATGTCATTGTTTTTATTGCTGAGTAGTACTCTCTTATGTAAATGTACCACATTTTCTTTATCCATTCTTTTTATTTTTAGGAGCATCTAGGTTGTTTCTAGGTTTTAGCTATTACAAATAATGCTGCTATGAATGTAGTTGAACAAATGTCCTTGTACTATGATTGACCATCCTTTGGGTTTATGTCCAAGAGTGGTATTGCTGGGTCTTGAGTTAGGTTAATTCTAATTTTCTGAGAAACTGACATATTGATATCCAAAGTCATTGTACAAGTTTGCATTATCACCAGCAAAGGAATGTCCCCCCTACTCTGCATCTTCTCCAGCATTAGCTATCATTGGTGTTTTTGTTCTTAGCCATTCTGACTGGTGTAAGATGGTATCTCAGAATCATTTGGATTTACATTTTTCTGATTGCTAAGGATGTTGAACATTTCCTTAAGTGAGACTCAAATTTTCTAATGACTATGCAACCATAGTATATAATACTATTTCTAAGACACTGTTCATATATTTTACTACTTTTACAGTTTGTTTTTAAATTCTTCCATTTGTTAGTCTTCTTAAATTTTACAACTATTTATATATTTCCAAAATTTCAAGTATGCTGCAAACTGTTCTGTCATGACATGTCATAAGCAATCTCTATAGAATACGGTGTTGATTTTTTTAAAGTTTTCAATCTAAGCCAATTTTTGTAATTCTTTTTAATATTGTATGTTTAAAAAATCCTGAAATTTATTTTATTTCTCAGTGGTTGCATTGCAATTACTTATAAAGACCTGTAGGTATAAAACTACCTTCCACAAAAAAGATCAAAAATACTGTCAAGGTAAACTATGAGTAAATTATACAGGTCCAAGCTTTTTACCTCCTCCTATACTCTTTGTTAGAATTGTTTCATACATGTGTGATATTATATTTAATGAATATTATTTATTTCAGTTTGTTAATTCAAATAATATAAACTTTAATAATATCTTTGTACAGAATATTTGAAGGATGTTATATGTAATACTCTATAATTTCGAACTAATTATAAATAATGCAGTTAAGACTAATAGAACAATGTAAAATACTCTAAACATCACCAATATACATGCTATTTTTAGAACCATCAAGAAATGCAGATTGCTTCCAATATTCTGCTCTTCTCCAGGCTTCCTATTCTTTATCACAGATAAGTAGACAGAAATTAAAAAATAAGTTATTTATAACATTTATAAATAATTGTTTATTCATCAAGCATTTACATTATATTAAATACTACATAATATTATTTTACATTTTCAATTTTGTTCTTCTCCATCATCATTATTTTTTTCTTACTCAATATCATAATTTTGAGACTTAATTATGAGTATAAATAGTAATACAAAAACTAATTTTCAAAAAGGGCAAACAATTAAGAGCTTATTTTGTTTTAATGCTACACTCTAAGCTTCAGGTATGATCTTTTTTGTTTCTAAGTATTATGAAAACAGATATTGCTTTTTCCAGAAATTAAAATACTTGAAATTCTTAAAATCATACCCTGTTCTTTGCGAAACAGTTCTTTATGTTTTATGCCACTCTCAACATAGAAGTACACTTTTGGAAGACAATTCCACATTATTGAGCCAGGATTTCAGTACAAGAAAACTATTCTATGTAAACATGCCCTTAATTTTAGTTGACTAGCCATGTTTCCACTTCGTCCTTACTAGATCTCCCTGTTCCAGTTTTCCTATCCATGAGTAACTATCCTGTTTTCATTTTGTAGAGAGATGTCATTTACTCTATATACAGCCTCTGTGGTTCTACAGACTATAGTATAGCTAACATTGATTTAACAACTAATGTACGTGTATAAGTGAATACAGTGATTGTCATTCTGGTTCTGGGTTATCTCTCTCAGAATAAATTTTCTAGTTCAATACATTTACCAAGGAATTTTACAACTTTATTTTTTAACAGATGAATCACACTCCATTCAATAAATGTAGCACATTTTCATTATCTTTAAGGACAATCTAGGTTTGGAATTTTTTAGAGTGTTTTTAACCTTATTTTTGTTTTATGTGAAGGGTATTATGCCTACGTGTGTGACTCTGTACAATGTGTGTGTTGGAACCTCTGAGACTGGAGTTAAGACAGTTGTGGGCTGTCATTTAGGTGCTGGGCACTGAACCAACATCCTCTGAAAGAGCGAGTTCTCTTAACCCCTGAGCTATCTCTTAAGCCCAAAACGAATCTTTGTGTGATTGCTTTTGTCATCTTTATCCCAAACATCCATGTCTTTCATAAACAGCATATCCTCAAAATGGTTCACATCAAAACTAGTGTATAAAATGTTGTAATTAAAGATCTGCTATATATTGCACCCAATAAACTATAACATACTATCTCTTGAGATTCCTTCCCATACTCAATGAAATAGTCTCCATTTACAGGTTTCAATTATTGGTGTTGAGATGTCAGATATTATTGATGGTTTCTCTCTTAAGGTCTTTTGTCTAAGCTGTATGGTGGATTTCTCTCATGGCAAAAATAAATATTTTGTTATTGTATTTCAAATATTAACCCCAGTCTTAAAAGAATATTTGGTGATAATGCTTTGACTTTTTTTCATTCTTAGTCTCTTTGCATAAACCTCTTCCACTCTCTTGTCTTTTTTCTCACACTCTTTTAACCTTCCCTCCCTCTGTCATATTCCAGAATAGTTTCTATCAGTGATCTGCTAATCAATTCATCTTCTAGATCCTAGCCAACCTCCTTATCATTTTATAACAGGCCTTCTCACAGGTCACCTGATAGCTCTCCTTAAAAGTCTACTAATGGCCAAATGCACACTTATATGGGTAATGTATAATCATTGCAAAACACTCTCATGAAAATAGTTAAACTTTGGGGGATGTACAGTGGTTTGGTTCGTTAGCAATTGCGCTCTTTCTGTATTCCAGACTGGCCTCCAGTGAGCTGTCTGGTTTAGCCTGGCCTTAAACTAGCAATGAGCTTGCTTAGACTCCTAAGTGGTAGAATTATTCACAACCATCAAGACTGTTTAAGTTATTTATAACTCAATGAAGTAATAAGACTAGAAACTAGACATTTATTGAACTACAGATAATTTGTTCCGTAAAATTTAAGAAGAATTGGAAAATAAATTATTAATAACAAAGGAATTAAATTTTAAATAGTTGTTCAGAACTAAGATGCAAAATATCAAGAACCCTAAGGATGGTTCACATCTTCAAACCTGCATAATAGAAAGACAAATAAAATATTAGCATAGGTAATGCAAGTCATTTTAGGCAGATTTTAGTAGTGAAACCTTTTCAGAGGTTATTCCTAATAGACCCTGATTATTTAAGTAAGATTTGAAATATCCCATGCTAAATAGATAATAAGCTTAGGAGGAAAGTTGCTCCTGACAGAAAAACTTGCCCTCAAGAGGAATGTAATCCTGAATTGAGAACAAAAGTAGCACTTATACTTTAATATTTTCAGAAATGATTACTAAAGGTTAATATTCTTAAAAATAGAGTTAAGGAAATTTTAAAACATGGGAATCACTACAATTCAACATTCTATATTTATTATTATTAATTATTAATATAAATTAATGATATACTATTTATTATTTATTTAATAATAAATTAAATAATTTAGAGTTATTAATGAAAACAGAAAAGAATTTTTAAATGAGACCTATAGAACCGGTATAAATCAATATACTAAAATTGTTTTGAGTCTGTGTGTGTCTGTGTGTGTGGTTTCTTCTTTGTTTCTTTATTGCTAATAAAGGATCAATAAAATGAAAACTATTTTGTGACCTATCAGCTATTTCTGTAGGTTATGTTATATAACCAAAGTCAAGTTATGTTTATATGTGTCACATATTATAGATGATTTTTAAATATTGCTGAAAATATCCCAGTGAGAACACAATGGTCAAATAGTGATTAGATGTACTTATTAGGAAAAACAGCAAAACTGAGAAAAACATATGATATTTTTAAAATAAAAATTCTTAGTGTATAGAGTGAATCAGGTTCTCAGAAAGTGAAGTTCTGAGTGAGTATTAGTTGTTTGACATGAGCCACGTCAGGTAATTTGGGGAAGAAGGCCTCAGACCCATTGGAAACTGGTAAAGTCTTCCACAAGTTTATGTTCAGAGGAATCTGTAGAGCTGTCCTCTGTTCTGAATGTCAGTTTTAGCAGTGTGTGCAAGTAGGAGTGTTTATGAACAATTGACCAGTGCATGTGAAAGCAACCAAACATGGTTTGCTCATTTAGAATGACTGTGACCTGAGACTTCTCATCAAAAGAGACATCCTCTCAAGACGAGTTAACCACTACCCCTGAGTCATACAGTATAGATATTCTGAAGTTCCAGGTTGGTGTACAGGTGATGGAACTTCATTATCATATCATACATGGCCTACCTTCCCCCACCTTTCCTCGACATGTCTGTATGTTATCCTTTCTTCATTCCTTCATAACCACAAAAAGATATCTGGACACAAGCCATCTGAGATGCAGAGACTGTTCAATACCCAGTATTTGTAACATTCTATATCTGACTCATTTATCAAAAATATGTAACTTTAATTTGAAGAAAGCATAACAGTTTATTTCCTGATGGCAGATAGTTAGGAAATAAATTAATAAAAATCAAAAACAGAAAATAATTTCATCACGCACAATGATAAGGCCAGTAGCACTTTATAAGTAAAAGAAGAAATGCACATTATAACTTTCTAAATTCTTTATTATTTAGAAGTGTATAAATACACAAATTTACTCAAATATTTATATAAATTTACTCTTAAATTTGTTAATTGGAAGTTTGTTGTAATTTATTTAAACTGTTCCCAAAAAGTACATACAGGCCCAGAAAATTGTTCTGAGGCATGAGCTTGTAGAACCAGGTAATGCCTTGGAAAATAACTCAAGTTTTATTTTTAATTATGTTTTGATGACTTCTTTAGTGTCTGATTATATTTATATTCCTGTAGAAGTTTATAAAAAAACATTTTTCTGTTCTGAATTTGCTAAGAAGTTTGTAAGAGCAAGAATTGAGGCACTAAAGTCTTTGAGAAAAGAAAACAATTAATTAAAAGTTTTCAGCATAAATTATTTAGAGTATATTCTTAAGGGATTGGGGCCCAGAGTGATTCAAACCAAGCAGCTTATGTTTTATTTGCAAAGATTTGTTATTTTTTAAATATTAATATAGCTAGTTTACATATTTTTTTCAAAAATAGATCAGAGACAAGATCTCTCAAAAGGAAGCAAGAACTGTTAACAAAACTGCAATCACAAAATTCAAGGTGCTAACTCTGTCTTTGCTTAAGATTCTATAAATATGCATGAATGGGCAGACATAAAAGTGTTCACTAAGAATAATAACATTTGAATAGACTAAGCAAGTGCATTTTTTATACTTAAAGCATGAATAATCTTGTCCAATGGAGTATTTTTAGATAAATAAGTTATAAATGTCAATAACTTCATGATAATTTCACTCCTAATTACAGCTGAATTTAAATTTGAGTAATAATCTGAAATGGGAAGGTTGTTACAAGAATATACTTTATAAATTCATGTGCTTTACCAAATTACTTTTATGTGGGTGCCTCTGATATCATTTTCTCATTTTTATTAGAAATATGAATAAAATTGCTTTCTTACATTAAAATAATACCGATAATGCACATATAAACTTGAGCCTCTTTAATTCTGCATGTGACTCTTTATGATAAAATATGCTTTGTTAATAGCAACTGTGTGGAGCAAAATAAAATTACACTAATTATTGTAATTCACAGAAAAATGTCTCTTTCTTCTATTAAATATGGAAATTTTGTGAAGGCTAACTTTCACTATGTTTACAGAGAACATTCTAGGATAACATCCCTGAACGAAGATATTAGTAAAAATTCTTTAAACTCAATGTTTGTAGAAGTTTCTTTTCACATCTTTGTTATAAAAGCGAAACTCATAAACACACACACACACACATATAAATTCTGTAACACCATGTCTGCTCTGAAAGTATAATTGTATATGTGCATATATATATGTTATTTATATATAAACTATCCCCTAAACAATAAACAAGATTTTGATTTATATACAAGTATTTGAAGGTCAAAATTTTAAGTTAATAAATATTGCTCAAAATAAACTAGAAAACTTTTACCTCGAGAAATATCAATAAGTTTATTTGAGTATTGAGGTGCCATGCTTTGAAGAAATTTCTCTAGGATCACTGAGTAATAGTTATAAGTTCACTTTTATTTTCTAAAAAAGTGTTGTTGTAAGTCCCAGTTTCTGGCCTCCATCTTTGGAGGCCCCATCCCTGTGCCTGCCAAACCTTAACCCCTCCCTAGAGGAGAGTCAAGACAGCCCGCCAAATTCCTGACCACTCCCCCATTCTATTTAAACTACTCCCCTGGAAAGTCCCTATATGGCCTTTTCTCTTTCTCTCAGGTGGTTGCTTCTGGGGCTTCCCAGTTTCCCTGGGGCTACCTGAGAGTGCAGGAATCCCATTAAACATGGATTTTTTTTTAATTTGGCTTGTTGTGATTTGGCTTGATTGGGATTTTTTGTGTTGGCAGAGAGCTCATGTTAGGAATATTTCTAACAAAATGCTTTTGCCATTATCAAAGTGCCATTTTCAAAGGCTACAAAAGCCAGCTTTATGGTATATTAAATATAAAAAATATAATTACCTCATTAAACAATTAGTACTGATGTTTCCAATAGTCAACAATGATAATTTAGGAATCATTCTAATATCAGGAAAAAGGACCATGCAGAAATTTGAATGTCCATTTCCAGCATTGACTTGTAATTCCTGATTGGAGCTGTCACTAACATGGACATTAAAGTCCTTAAAAAAAATGAGGTACAGACCTAACAGAAAATTCTCAACAGAGGAATCTAAAATGGTTGAAAGACACTTAAGGAAATGCTCAACATCCTTAGTTATCAGAAATGCAAATCAAAATACTCTAAGATTCCATCTTACACCTGTCAGAAGGGCCAAGATCAAAACCACTGGTGGCAATTTATACTGGAGAGGTTATGAGGAAAAGGGAACCTATTTCATTGCTGGTGTCAGTGCAAGCTGATACAACCCCTTTGGATATCAGTGTGGCAATTTCTCAGAAAATTAGGAAGCAACCTTCATCAAGACCCAGCAATACCACTTTTGGGTATATATCCAAAGGATGCTTAATTGTGGCACAAGGACATGTCATTCAACTGTACAATAGCATACTAAAAATTAAGTGTCTTAGTAACCTTTAATTTAGTAGTAACTGATAAAATCTTTTAGCTTCCATGAAATCAACAATTTATATTCCACATACCAGTGACTTCTTAAAATAGTTATCTTTCTGTCCCTGGCTTGCTTCAGTCACTTATTATGTGTATCCCAGTTCCAGCATCATAGTTGTATAACCACACATTTTGCATGGCATTGAGACATCCCACCATGTTGGGGAGCACATTGTTTGTATTCACTACCTTTTCATTTGTTTGTTACTGTGGATATGGCTATAATTTAGAAGCAGTTACAGTAATTTCCTACACAAATCAATTTTATTTTCGTCAGATCATATAAGCATTAGTAAGATTATTTGCTTCCTAGTTCTGTTTTTTAATTTTGAAGAATTCCCAAATTGCTGTCATGAAGAATGCTTTAGTTTTCCTTAACAGCAACAGCATACTGAAGTGCCACTTTCTTCACATCATTTTCTGCATTTCTCTTCTAGATATTTGAAAATAGCCATTGTAGCTCCACTGCGACAGAATACCACCGTGGATTAGATTCATTATTCCACAACATGTGAAACACTTTTTCAGTAATCTATTAAATCTTTGCACACCTTCTTTTGAGTAAGGATGGTTAGACCAGTTTCCTGCTTTTCCATTAGATCATTAGGTTTATCTTTTCTTTTGGGGTTGTATGAATACTGCAGACATTTGGATGAATTTTTTTCCGATTATAGCTTTCAGATATTTCCCCACATTCTTCAGCATCCCCTTACTCTAATAAGCTACATAAAACCTTCTGGATTTTATGAAATTTATAATATTATTTGTCTATCTTGTCTTGGTCATTTGATCAGTTTAATGTCATTGTGTGCTTCTATTGTTCTCTGTCAGAAATTTCATAAATTCACATCTTACATTAAAATAGCTAATACATTTAATTAATATTTATATATGAATAGTGGTCTGGGATCTATTTTTTTATATAAAATAGAAAGGAATTCATTAGTCACAAATGGAAACATATTCTATGTTCAGGACTGAAAGAATCATTTCTGCAGGTCCATGTTACTGTATCTCTAGGCAGAGAGTGATATAGAATTTCAATAAGCCTGAACATCAAAAAAATATTCATAAAAAGAGAATAAAGAGGAAGTATTATAATACCCAATTTTAAAATATGCTACAAAGCTGCAGTTGTCCAGTAATCAAATTAGTATGGTGCCAGAATTAACTTGGTCATAGAACAATGCAATAGAATAATGAGTCTAAAATAAATCTCAAGTGTCCATGTAAAGCTCCATTTCAGAAAGACTGCTAAATATATTAGGTGAAAATCTTTTTTCAATAAATTATACTTTTAGTGAGATACAATTGTTAGTATACATATTACATATGTCTTTGGATTTTTACATTCCATATAGTTCAGTATTATTACATTTTATTATTTAATTTGTATATTTCCAACTTTGCTATGAACAAACTCACTGTATCCATTGCCATAACATCAATATTTAAAATATTATCTAGCAAAATATAGTTTCTCAAAATATTTTAGGTAAATGAATTAACAAATGTATTAATCTATAAAGCCTCAGAATAATAAAGATAAAAAATGTATAATAGCTATGTTTTTCTCGTCATAATTTTCTGAACTCCATTTATCTATCATATGAACAAATAATTTTGAAAGTTTATTTATACCAAGTCAATAAAGCATTACACAAACCCCAAAATGTTTTCTGATATCTGTAGCAACAGTAAAGGTGTGTTAATTTTAGTGTTTTACTAGAAATTATTTTAATATTGTCCCTACGAAGGAAGAATGTTTATTGTTATAAGTTATTAGAGCTTTAATAAATGGTAATTTTTGAAATTTAATTTTGACAAAATAACTTCTGGAATGCCTATATGTTCTTATAATATTACAAAATAATGCTTAAGATTTTTTTTGTATTGAAAATTTCCAAAAAGACTGCATAATAAATAAAAATTATTTATTATTCTGATAAATGTTCAAAAATTATTGGTACTTAGTAATTTACAAGAAAATCCTATTAAATAGAACAGTAGAATATCAATATCATTTTTAAACCTTCTTTGACATATAGCTAATATATAAATATTGCACATTAATGAGTACAAACTGGAATTTGAAAATACATAACCACCTATGAATTCATCAGTACAATCAAATTAACAAAAAATATATCATTTCAAGATATTTCTTGAGTCCATACTATGGTCTGAATATCTTATGTTTCATTTTTGTTTAAAATAATTAGCATGAAATCTATGCTATTAGAATCACTTGTTTGTACACTCTAGAGCATTGTTACCTGTAGGTACAAATTAGGTCCACAGACTTATAGAACTTATTAATTTTACTTAAATAAAACTTTATGAATCATAAGACTAAATTTTGCTAAAATTTTCACTCTCTCAAAGGGATCTGTACATTCAATGCACTCTCCAACAAAATCACCATGTTGATTTTACAGAAAGTGAAAAAAATAAAAGTAGTTTTATATGCAATACCCAGAAACTGGAAACATCCAGAATTCCCTCAACTGAAGAATGAACACAGAAAAATGTGGTCCAGATATAATAGAGTATCACTCAACTTTTCAAAAGAGTTACATCTTGAATTTTTTTTTCCAACTGAATGGAACTAAAAAAGATCACCCTGTATGAGGTACCTCAGACCCATAAAGACAAACATGGTATGGACTAACTTATAAGTCACTGTAAAGAATAACCCATACAACAACCCACAGACCCAGAGAGGCTAGGTAAGAAGGAAGACCTCAAAGGGAACTCATAGCCCTCGCTGGAAAGGGGAAAAAGAAGAGATCTACAGGGTGATCTGTGGGCAGGTGGGATGGAAATATAAGGAAACAGGTTGGGGGTGAAAGGGAAGAGTCTTGAAAGGGAATATTGGAAAGGGAGGAGTATTTCAGGTTTCAGTAGAAACATGTACAAGGCAAACTTCAAGGAACCTACAAGGATGACTCCAACTTAGGATTCCTAACAAAAGGGAGTTGCCAGGTTGCATTGCTGCTGAAGAGAAGGAGGGAAGAAAGTAGGAGCTAATGGGGTCAAGGACATCAGAAGAAATCCCACTGAATCAACTAATCTGGTTTCACAGGAGCTCACAGAATCTGAACCATCAGCCATAGAGCATTCATGGCACTGACATAGGCCCTCTGCATATATGCGACAGTTGTGTAGCTTGGTCTTCTTGCAGGACTCCAATAGTGTGAGAAGGGGCTGTCTTTAACTCCTTTGTTTCCCCTTCAGACTCCATTCCTCATATTGGGTTTCCTTGCCCAGCACGGTACTGAGTCAACTGCAACTTAATATGCTATTGAAAGGAAGCCTGCCCTTTTCTGAAAAGAAATAGAGGAGTGGATTGGAGGGCTGGACAGAGGGGAGGTGGAGTGGAAATGGAAGAGGAGGGAAGGGAAACTATGTTTGGAATATAAAATAATTAAAATTTGAAAAAGAGGAAAGAAAGAAATATATAAATTCTATAACATCATACATTTTACAAAATATTTAATATGTGAAACCATGTTAGTTTGAAAAGAGAAGGTGTCATTCATAGATCTTAGTATCCCACAATATCACTAAGGCAAAAATAAAATCCTTAATAGTATGCTCATTAAACAGTTCAATTCAAAAATGTTTCACAAATGGTTATATTACTACAGTGTAGTGATTATGTGAAGAAACATTACACAAAAAATTAAATTAGAAGTCATTGGTAAATAACCAAAGCTACTTGCAGAATAGAATCCTTAGACTTGTACAGTATTCCAATGCCTCAGTTTTTAGTGTCACTGCAGAGAGTGTCACCCCTCCCTTTCTACCCTGCTCTTCTACCCTGACCTTTGCACTGTTGTTTCATTTTTCTATAGCAACAGTCAAAAGCTCAGCCTTGCATAATAGGTTGATGTGATCAAAAGCATGTTGGCTTAATATAGTACTGACCCAGCAAGCTATCCAGGACTAGCTGCTCTCATTGTCTGACAAATGTCAAGTATTATTGTTTTTCTCAAAATTTAAAATACCCCACAGCATCCTGATTCTGATGTGGCTTCCTGGGGCACCTCAGTGCACAGCTGAGCACACTAGATAAAAATAAAACAGCACAAGAATTGTCATAGTTGAAGAGCTTGAATTCTGGTGTTAAGAAGAAGCCCTCTGTATGAACAAAGAATTTTCTTTCTTTTCTTCAGAAAATGGGCATCGAGAAAGACACAGAGGTGGCAAAGGAAAGATTTTTCAGGAATAAATTGCCAATCTGTTGTGAAAGGAGGACAGACAATGTTGTACAATCACACACACACACACACACACACACACACACGGAGAGAGAGAGAGAGAGAGAGAGAGAGAGAGAGAGAGAGAGAGATATTATTATCATTATCAAATGCATTGCCAAAATTAAGCATTGCCAAAGGTGAGCACATTTTGCACAATGATTGAACTCATGTTTTCCCTGACAGCCATAGCCTAAGTGTTCTTCCACACACTCATGAACTGTAGGATGAGCAACCATCTCTGATGCCCTCCTTTCCCTGTCTAGCTTCCTGCCTGTGCTGGCAATGAAGCTGAAGAGGCGTTCCTGCAGGGGTAGTATTGACAATATCTGCACCATATTATGTGGCCCATGCACCATAAACAGCGTAGAATGCCTGTTTATAATACTTAATAAGATGAAAACTATTTAGATTTCCTCTCACTGTAGTGTAGGTTTATTTTTTCTATTCATCTTTGAGATTTTGACATTGTATTGTGACTAATGTCATACAATTTATCAAAACCAGCTAATGCTCTCAGAGTGAAATAAGGGGTTTCATTAAAGGGCTTACTACAGAGAATTCATCATCATTCCTCTTCAAATCACTGAAGTATTTCAATAGCTTTCTCTATAAAGCTTTTCATGACACTATTTAATTTATAATTCACAATAGTTTTTCAGTCAGGATACTTTGTTAAGCTAATCGTTAGCCACTTAGGTGCGAGTTTACTCTCTTTTGCAATTGACGCTGCAAATTTCTTTTGTTGCTGATTCCTTGCTCTGCTCTATAATCAAAGTTTGATGAAAGAAAAGTTGTATGGGAAAGATCTATGGCTTAATCATTCATATTACGTAATGCTACTTTCCTGTACTTTGTTGAGAGTTTCCATAAATGCAGCAGCTTCAACTGCATTAAAAAAAAAAAAAAAAAAAAAAAAACAGAAAGATCGATTTAACTTCACCACCCAAAAATCTCAAAGAAATACAGCCATTAAATAGTCCATGAATATGTGAGGGGGCAAATCTTGCCAGAAATGCATGACTGGTTTTAAAAGACTAAACTTGAAAAATACTTTATTAATTCATTAAAAAAGTATCAAATTTGTTATGATAAACTTTAAACGAATTTAAATTAATACACATAGTAAAACTGTCCTAAATGATGGGAAGACATCAATAAGACGTGCATTTTACAAAAAGATTTTGCAGATAATTCTAGAAATTTCCTAGTTGTAAGCAATGGTGTTGTTGCTCTGTATGTGTGAGGGGGGTTGGTTTTTCCTGTGTTTCATTGTCTCATGAGAAACTGTGGCAATTTAAACACGTATTAAAAAAAAAAAGTTCTGCCTTGCCTCCCAAGGTGGGGAGGAGGGAACATGGACCCTGGCAGTCAGGTGCTATTACGGTGAGCAAATACATGGTGGGCTATGGAAGAGAGAGAGGTAAAATGGTTCACATTCTGTGGAAAAAGGTAAATCTGCAAAAGTGAAGTCATTGAGGAGGGAAATGAGTTGGGTTGTCTGCTTGATACCCAGGACAACAGCGATGACCAGGCCTGGGCTGTTGCCAGGGGTCATGTCTGGGTCTGTGGCCCTGCTGCAAAAACGGACTGTGTTGATGTCCAAGACTCCTGTTCTTACAAAATGCCGAGAGGATAGGTGTAGAAATAGGAGCGGCGGGGCTGCATCCCGGCACCCGGCCGCCCACATGGCTAACTCTACCCGAAATAATTACACGGACACTGTGTTCATTTAATCACCGCTTGGCCCTTTAGCTCTAGCCCTTACTGGCTAATTCTGATATCCCGATCA
>NC_022013.1:37369103-37415267 GCF_000317375.1 Microtus ochrogaster | reverse complement strand
TCTGTTTACTCCACCCACCTATGTTCTAAGCTATGAGCCCAAGCAGTTTGTTTATTACTCAACCAATGAAATCAACAGATTGATATATGACACTCCCACATCAGATAGGGCTTCAGAGAGCTGGCTCCACTCTTCACTGGCTGGAGCCCTCAGGAGAGTTGACCCTGTACTTCATCTGGGCAGCACAATTGACCCTTTGACAGAGGTACAAGAGAGGCAATCACAAAATCCTGAGCACTGGAAAGTAAACCTTACTGCTTGTCTGTAATGTGGTGTCATGGACAATGGAAAGGTGCCCTGCTCCCCCAACCCTTCACCCCTTGCCACCTGAGCATGAGAGTTGATTCTGCCCCTCACCAACTGCTGAGGCACTTCGGAGAGTGGGCACTGCCCCTCACCTGGGTAGCAAAGGAGAACTGACAGTTGGAGCAGGCATGGGAGAGTCAGCTCTGAAGGAATCAGAGTGGGAAAGCTGCCCCCACGCCTCTTGTCTGCCACATGGTGGCATGGGCAAGGGAAATATGCACTTCCTTCTTGCCCCTCACCACCTGTGACAGAGATGACCCTGCCCCTTACTAACTGCAACACTTCCCCTAGATAGCACATTAAAGATGAGGTTTGTTGATTGGTGGTGTAGGTGAGTGCATAATTAGGGAAGACCTGGCCCTGATTCTCATGTGCCATAAAATGGCATTGGTGAGAGAGAGAAGGCCTTTCACTCTCTCCCCTCACCACATGGGGCAGGAGAGAGACAAAGACAGAGAGAGACAGAAACAGAGAGAGACAGAGAGCTGGCCTTCTCGGCATCAAAGTGAAAGAACAAGCCTAGCTACAGCAAACTGTAGGGTGGCCCCTACATCCCACCTGGGAAACTCAGCTGGCCTGGATGGTGTGGTGTAAATAACATTGAGAGTAAGGGAACAGGTCGGCCTGTTTCTGCTTGCTGCAGAGTTAGCTGTGGCAAGCGCTGAAGAATTGGCGATGAAGATGAAGGAGAGTTCACTGGTAGGCTGACAAGACCAGCTAGCACCAGGGCCAGCACCAGGGCTTCGAGTTGGCTTACTCTAACACCCCCTCCAGCTGTGATCTACTGAGCACGTGAAAGGTCCAGTCCTGCAGATCCAAAACTGTAGGATCTCCATGACACAAGGCATAATCAGGATGTCCAAGAGAAATCCCAATGAGGTTCCAAATCAATAATCATTGCAATAAACCCTAGCAAGTAAATACATGTGAACTAAAGGCTACAGTGTGTGAGTACTAAGTAAGTAACACACTGTGGCTTCCATGATGAGATTTTTTTTCCCTTTTCTTGTAAATTTTCTTTTATTTTGTTTTTGGGAGAACTTGAAGGGGCAAAGGGAATATACAACAGGGTGGGGAGATGAATGATATAAGCATGCATGATTTGAAATCCACAAAGAAACAACAAAAATTTTTAAAAAGAAAAAGTTTCTACAGAAAGAGAATTCTAAATTCTAAATTATGTATTATATATCTATATGTTGTGTTTATAAAATATACACACATATTTATGTGTATATGTATAGATATGTGATGATAATTTATATGATTTTTATGTGTGTGTATATATGATTTGTGGGAATCCCCGATAATACACACACAGACACACACACACACAGACACACACACATATATGTGTGTGTGTGTCTGTGTATGTGTGTATTTTCATGTATTCATTGCTGATGAATATTTAAAATGGCAAAGCAATTCTTTCCTGAAGACTTTAATAGTTATAGGTGAATCATTTATTGCATTCTACAGAAGCAAAGCCTATGCCTGTATGACTTCCAGAAACAGAGATTCTAGCACTTTTATTGGTGATAGTTGAAAAATAGGGACAATATAGATGGCCCCCAACAGTTGAATCAGTAACATTCGTTCTTACTGAGCAATGAAAAATCTAGATATACTGATATAAATAATACCAGTGAAAAGAAGTCAAGTACAATATATGCTGCACATACATGTAGATAATAATTTCAGAGGGGGAAAATACTCTATATTACACAGAAAAAAGAAGACAAAAATTTCTTGAGTTATCAGGTGATGAAAGAAATGCAAAGAGAACTTGAAAACTGTGGAGAGTTTTGAAATTGTTCTGTATCTTGACTTGATGCTTATTGTTTTTTTAAGAAATGCATATTGTTAAATCTAGTGGAACTAACTCAGAATATTTCCTAGACTATTGCTTCCTGTCCACAAACTGATGATAAGGCCCTATTTGTGAAGATAACACCAATATGTCTTATTGAATATAAAGAAATCAAGCTATTGCCTAGAGCTTTCACCCCTAGTGAAGAGTGTTTATGGTACTAGAAGTGTTTATGGTACTGCACTCCACCAGAGGATGAAGGTACCTAAGACCCAATCCATTTGATCTACAATAGCAAACTGCCTACACAATATTCTGGTGCACTAATTTCACAAAATTTGTAAAAGTAACAAACTGTAATCTGATTGAGTTAAGCCCCATTCCATGAGGTGGAATCCAGGCCTGATTGGTTGACTAAGAACTGTGACAAGATAAGCCATAAAGCTATGGGAAAACAAATACTACTGCTCTGCTCAAGGAACATGGCAATATAAGAACTTCTAATGACATTCTGATATATAGGAAGATCAGTGTCTTGCTCAGTCATTATCAGATAAGCTCCTACCTGCAGTAAGGGGAAACAAATCCAGAGATCAATTACTGGGAAATGTGCCCTTGAAACACTGAGTCCTAAGTGGGATATTTCCACCAAACCTCTCCTCTCAACTCTCTAAGAAGTTTGTGGAAAATGTAAAAGAGAACATTGTAAGAGTCATAGAGGATGGAAGCCTTTAAAAAAAATAAAACCCTTGCAGACAAAACAGGACTGATGCACATAAAAGCCCATAGAGACAGAGGCTGCATGTGGAGGGTCTACACAGGTCCACAACAGATGTGGTTTCAGCAATGACAGGGGAGACATATATTATTCCCTACACCTAACTATGAAGTTGTCTCTAACTGAAAATGTTTCACAAAGGAAAATTAGTTTTCTCCAAAGGAATCTCACAGAATATACAAAGCATACTCAAGAGGAGGCCCTGGGCCAGCAGTAGAAGGCCAAACAAAATGATCTCGATAGTATTTGTGAAGACTGTTCTGTTTCATGATGGCTTGTCTGGGAATTTTTTTTTTTAATCTTATGGATCTTTTGTTTATATATCATGGTTTCTGATTTTGTATTTCTATGAGTTTACTAGTATGTACATGTATGCATATATATGTGGATTTTCTTTTTTGTTTGTTGTTTTGGTTTTTTATTATGGCATTTTGTTTATATAGTTATCTGTTTTCTAAAGATAAAGTATGGAGTAGGATAATTGGGGAGGTGGGAAGATGTGTAGGATCTGGGATCTATAAGTGTTGGCAGGGGTTTTGGTGTAGGAGTTTCTTTGGTTTGTGTGGTGCTTTTATTGGTTAATGAATAAAAAACTGCCTATGCCTAGTTGATAGGGCAGAACTTAGGTAGGCGGGAAAGACAGAACTGAATGCTGGGAAAGAGGTGGAGTAGGGGAGAACTGCCATGAAGCTGCCAGAGACAGACATGCTGAATCTTTCCTTGTAAGCTATTGCCCTGTGGCAATATACAGATTAATAGAAATGGGTTAAATCAAGATCTGAGAGTTAGCCAATAAGAGGCAAGAGCTAATGGGCCAAACAGTGATTTAATTAATACAATTTTTGTGTGGTTATTTCAGGGCTAAGCTAGCCAGGAAGCTGGAACAACAAGCAGGGCCCTCATTGCAACAGGGTTTCTGTTCTGCCTGGTCTCACAGCTGTTTACTCTCTTTTTTTTTTATTGAGAAAAAAAAATTTCTGCCTTCTCCCAGCCTCCCACTCCTCCTGCCCTCCCCCCACTCCTCTCCCCCTCCCTCTCAAGTCTGAAGAGCAGTCAGGGTTCCCTGCCCTGTAGAAAGTCCAAAGTCCTCCCCCCTCCATCCTGGTCTAGGAAGGTGAACATCCAAACTGGCTAGGCCCCCACAAAGCCAGAACAAGAAGTAGGATCAAAACCCAGTGCCATTGTCCTTGGCTTCTCAGCAACCCTCATTGTCCGCCATATTCAGAGAGTCCGGGTTTATCCCCTGCTTTTCCAGTCACAATCCAGCTGGCCTTGGTGAGCTCCCAATAGATCAGCCCCACTGTCTCCGTGGGTGGGTGCACTCCTCTTGGTCCTGACTTCCTTTCTCATCTTCTCAACAAACAGAGGTCTACATTTGATGGAGGTGGGTCTTGTATCTTATCTGTTGCTTTCACTGGTTAACCAATAAAGAAAACAGCTTGGCCTGATAGGACAGCAAATTAGGTAGGTGGAGTAGACAGAACAGAATGCTGGGAGAAAGAAGCCGAGTCAGTCTCCATGATTCTCCCACCCAACACAGACACAGGTTAATATCTTCCCTGGTAAGCCACCTCGTGGGCTACACAGATTATTAGAAATGGGTTAGATCAATATGTAAGAGCTAGCCAATAAGAGGCTAGAACTAACGGGCCAGGCAGTGTTTAAAAGAATACAGTTTCCATGTAATTATTTCGGGTATAAAGCTAGCCATGCAGGCGGCCAGGAAAATAGCCCGCCGCTCTTATTTCAACATGGGGACCTAAAGAATAAGATGTTAGAAACAAAATATATTATATCTCATAAGAAATCATGTATGAAATGATAAAAGTTTAGTAAATTTCTCCCATGTAAACATAGTACTAAAATTATAAATACATACATATATGTGTAATTTGTGTGTGTGAATGTGTGTCTGTGCATATAAGTATGTATAATTTGCAATTTTAATAGTGTTATAAATACATAATTATGACAGGTCTTTCTAAATTTTTAACTATTTTCTTTTGAATTTTATGTCACACTTAAGTGGAATGAAAATTAAGAATCTTTGTTAAAATGTAATTGAAATATATTTATTTGGCAATGGTTTAAAAATTGAGTCCTTGTGTTTTTTATAACATTTCTATCATGAGTAGGACCAATATATTATAATACTAGGTGCTATAATGTGCTTTGTTTCAAACATGAGAGTATGTTGAAGAGATACATTATGATTTCTGTACTGTACCAGAAAAGATAGTGTAAAATCTTTGACTCTACATGAACTTGTACTAGAAGTGTTTCCTGCTGTATATGAAGTTCTATCGATTTAGTATTGTCGTGATTTGAAGAGGCTGTGCCTTATCCAGGCCATATGAAAATACTCAAAGTGTCAGACATGTGTGGTAAGGTCCTTCCAGCCTAGCATCTACAGGAATAGCAAAAGAGCTCCAAGATAGTCTAGGATGGGCACCTGAGTCACTACCAGGCTTGTAGATTTCTTGATGTTTTGATTAAAATTCTATCTTTAACTGCTGATGTATCTCTCTAGCCTGGTTTTGAGTTTTCTACTGAGTCTCTAAAAACATAATATAACATAATGTTCTATCTGAATTGCTGATCTATAACCTGTGTAAACCTCTTGAAATTTTTCTTTAATCCATTGAGTTTAGGAATAGTTTGTACTCAGTGAAAATAATAGATGCCTGCTTATATGGTTGTCATTCTAATAACCATATTCAATATCTTTTCTTTTTAAGAGCTAAAATATTAAAAATAATACTGCAGGTTTTATTTAAATATAGATATAAAACTCTGGAATCCCAGATGTTTGAGACTCTCCAAGCATGTAGATAAGCCTGAATTAGAAATGGTAGGCATTATTTTCATAGGCTGGCAGAAGTTCTGCTCTGTGAGAACAGATGCTGCCTTTAAAAGAGTTAGGCTTGCACAGATTTAAATGCAAAACTAATATTGTCTTATTAAAAACACATTATTGCTTGTTTACTCTGCCCAATGACAGGCACAAACAAATATATCTTTGTTTAGAATTCAGAGATTAAAAATGGGTATTGACATATTTCTTCAAGTGTTTTAGACAAACGTGCTTCTGGTTCACACATAGTGCTATAAAAATATAGAATTTAATTTCTAAAAGTATTCCTTTTCTATTATTTCTTTGTAAAAAAGGAGGAGTACTATGAATTTCTAGGAAGCTGAAACTAAGAACGTCTTGGATACTTCAAGTATCTGATGTCAGGCTTTCTATTACTTATGGTGGAATAATTGTGACGCAATTAGCAATTGGCTATAGAGGTAGAGTATTTTAAAAATATCTTGATCATTAATGTTTCCAACTTTAGATTATTTTTGAATAGGGAATATTTGCATATTAATAAAGAAATAGCTTGGTAATAAAATCTCAGCTTCAATAATGAACTTTGGTATCTTCCACATATTTTGACCTATTAATTTTACAGTAACTTACACAAGCTGAGTCATTTTTTAAAAAGATACTTCCATTGAGAAAATGCTACAACTAGACTGGTCTGTGGACATGCCTGTGGTTCATTTCTTGACTGATGATTCTGTGGAAGGGCTGTGCTCACTGAGCACAGTGTTAACTCTTGGCTGACAGATTCGTGTGTCACAGAAAAGAATGCTAAACAAGCAATGAGGAGCAAGTCAGTAGACAGCTTCCATGGCTTTTATCGCAGATCCTGATGCAAAACTTCTGCCTCGACTTCCTATCCTGACTTCCCTGATCAGTTGACTATAGTGAAATAAATCTTTTCTTATGAACTTGTTTTAGGCCATGGTTTCACATAGCAATGTAAATTTTTGTTTGTTTGTTTGCTTGCTTGCTTTAGACAGAGTTTCTTTGTAGCTTTTGAGCCTGTCCTGGAACTAGCTTTTGTAGACAAGGCTGGCCTCGAACTTACAAAGATCCACCTGCCTCTGTCTCCTTGAATTAAAGATATGTGTCACCATTTTCCAGCATGTTAACTTTAGCTATACGTTTTTATTTGTTTGTTTGTTTCTTTCTTGTTTGGTTTTCAAGACAGGGTTTCTCTGTGTAGCTTTGAAATCTGTCAAGCACTAGCTCTGTAAACCAGGCTAGCCTTCAACTCAGAGAGGTCCTCCTGCCTCTGCCTCTCGAGTACTGGGATTAAAGGTGTGTGCCAACACTGTCTTGCCTGGAAATTACACATTTTTATAAGCATAGTTAAAGGTAATTTTAGATAATTTGGGGGGGGGGGTACCTTCATTCTCACTGCAACTCATGACATGAATTCATGAAATAAATCTTTCTATTATAGTATCAAGCTGACACTCAATTTAACTTTCATCCAGTAAATGATGGAAGCAGATGCAGAGATACACAGCTAAGCACTGGGCCAAACTCTTGGAGTCCAGTTATAGAGAAGGAGGAGCCATATTATGAACAAAGGGGCCAAGAATATAGTCGGATACCCACAGAAACAGCTGACTTAAGCTGGTGAGAATTCACTGACCCCAGACTGACAGCTGGGGATCCAGCATAATACCAAACTAGGCCTTCTGAATGTGGGTGACAGCTGTGTGGCATGGGCAGCTTGTGGGGCCACTAGCAGAGGAACCAGTATTTACTCCTAGTACATGATCTGGCTCTTTGGAGCCCATTCCCTATGGAGGGATACCTTTCTCAGCCTAGGTACAGGGGTGAGGACCATGGTCCTGACTCAAGTGATGTCACAGACTTTGTTGACTCCCTATGTGAGGCCACATCCTCACTGAAGAGTGGCTGTGGGCTAGGGTTGGGAGAAGGTAGAAGGAGTGGAAGCAAGGGAGAGGAAACTGGGATTGGTATGTAAAATAAGACTGTTTTAAAAAATTGTTTGTTTTTATTTTATATGTATGACCTTTTTGCATGCATGTATGTGTACAATGTACATGGGGTACCCTCAGAGACCAGGAAAGGGTTAAGGATTCTATGGACCTTATGATTGTGACTTGCCCAAGTGGTCCTTGGGAACAGCAACCTCACCCTTTGCAAAAACAGAAAGTGCTTATAGCCACTCATCAAAAGGGTTAATTTCAATGTATTTTTTGACTCGTATTTTCAGATTAGCATGGTGAACATATCTGATACAGTTTAAATTCTCTAAATGTCATTCACATCACCCACAAACATTTTTATTATTATCTGACAATACTAAAATCAGATCCGCTGATTCTCGGAAACATGAAAGCGTCACATAGGACTGCTTTCTTGCTTGTCATTGAATTTGAGTTGAAGATGTGTTATATTTGTTTAATGCTGTGGAACATTTGTTTAATGATGCCAAGATATGTTCTATTCTTTTATGTTGCATTTGCTTAACTCTGTGAAGTTGTGTTACTTTTCCTGTCTAAAATACCTTGTCTAATAAAGAGCTAAAAGGCCAATAGCTAGGCAGGAGAAAAATGGAGGTGAGGGGTTGGCAGGGAGAGACAATAGATAGAAGGAGCAGAACATGGGAGGAGAAATAAGAAAAGAATGAACAAGGACAGAGGTCAGTCAACCAGCTATACAGCCATGGAATAAGAAGGAAAAAAAAGGTATATAAAATAGAAAAAAAAAAAACCCAGAGGCAAAAGATAGACAGAATAATTTAAGTAAAAAAAAAAAGCTGGCTAGAAAGAAGCCAAGTTTAGACTTGACATTTATATAAAATAATAAGTCTCTATGTATTTATCTGGGAGTTGGGTGGCAGAGCCCACAAAGAGAAAAGAGAAAAAAAGTAATAACTACACTTGTAAAAAAGTGTGGTATTGCCTATAGTGCCTATTTATAGAGCCAACAGAGAACTATTAATCCTTTTTGTTATCATATTTTATTTTTCTTAAAGCTTGATTGTTTAAATTATTCACCAGAAGTAATACCGAATATTTTAGACTTTTATCAGAATTATAATTCAACTTTGACATGTATGGCAATATAAAATTGAGAATTAAGAAAACTGACAAAATATTCTATTTAAAGACCAGAATTGTCTAATGCATTAGCAAAAAATGCTGAAAAAAGAGCTGATTAAGAAGATGGGCTGGAATAAGAAAAAATGGTGAGCATTTTAATGGAACTATCGTAGTTTACACTAAAACTCTATGCATATGCCAGAGTGGTAAAGCCTTGAGAATATTAATGAAGTGGCTGAATTAACGGAATCTTTGCTCTTTTCTTTGTCCCACTTTGATTTTAATGAAGATATCTAGCAGATCAATGAGCTGAATCGCAGCAGCAGAGCACATGGTCCAGTCTTGCAGGAGAGAATTAGGATTAATGCAGTAGTGAGAGTTGACAATGGGGATGGTCTGGCCTTAGTTCTGCTCACAATGAAGCTTTAATCAATAGCAGGGGTTAACAAGGCAGTTATCTCAAGGCCATTTCTGCTTCATGAGTAATAGATAATTTACAATAATAATCTGATTCTGGAAAAGTCTATAGAATTGTTTTAAAGATTCATGAGATAATGATATATAGGGCTTTTTTTTTGGAAGGGCTATCTTTTGAATCAAATACAAAAGAGCACGCAAAAAGGAGAGTTTAGGGTTATTGTGACTGGGTTGATAACAGGGTGTTTTATTTTTCTTTTCAATTTAATTCACAAAAGAATTTCTAAGAGTTTTTTTTTTTTTTTCTTATTCTTCAACACATTGCAGATAGCAATATAGGAAAGAGAAACCAAATAATACCCTTCAGGACAAGGTTTGTTTGATGTTTCAAACCTTGGAACGCCTTTAGAATTAAATCTATAATAGTTCTTGATGCTTAATGTTATTTTATTTTCCTTTCATGTTCTCATATTAAGTAGCTCTTTAGGCTAGTATTCAAAGCCCATTTAACAGGGTGATGGAAGTCCAGAAAAACTCAGAGAAAAGGAAAGAAAGTTTTGTTGATGGCAGTTTTGAAAGAGAATAAAAAGCAACAACTACTAGAAAGTAAAAAGAAAGAAGAAAAAAAACCAACAAAAGGCAGCTGAAGGGACAGATACCTCTCCAGCCACATTACTGACACTACAGGTGCACAGATTTCTACCACAAAGTCTTTAACATGAATTTATATTGGTATGTTTATTTTTTAGAGGGGAGAAGAGGTTGTGGAAGGATTGCTTCTGTTATTACAATCTGTGCTCACCTATTCCGTGTGACAGGACTCTCTCCCAGCCTCTTCTCTCCTGCTGTTTGCCTTCAGGCTATTTCACTGTTCATTAGCACCTTCACGGACTGGGTAGGGAAGCAAAGTTGCTGGAACAAGAGACAGTAAATTTCAGTTCTCATTAGAGGCTCTGACACACAAAAATATGGTGGGTGGAGTCAGAGGCAATAGCTAAAGAGAGACTTGGGTATTATCCATGTTATTCTCTTGTTCAAATCATTCTGCGCTGTTAATATCAGATGTAATTGCACATTGAAGGTATTATAAAACATTTCCATAGCAATTACTAACATGGTTGTCGAAGAGTAACAAAAGCACTTGGCTGAGATAATTATCTAGGTCAGCAGTCCCCATTCTTTGCGTCATCAGAACACCTGCACAGGTTTTAAAGTTTTCTCTTAAAGATAAAATGTTGGGCTCCACTCATTGAGTGTCTGATGGGATAGATGTTGCTTGATGCCAGAGAATAGGAATTTCTACCGAGTTCCTCCATGCCACTGTTCCTGAAGTACCACACACCATCAAAACCCATAAATCTATGTAACTGGGAAAACACTGAAGACAAAAAATATTGATGATGTATTTTAATGTTTGTTTTGCATAGGGCTTATGAATCCTTATGTTATTTCTCACCAGAATTCTGGCTGCCATGCTATTATTTTTTGACATAGCCTAACTTGTACATGAAAAAAAAGAACAGTAATTGAGGTGAAATGTCTATAACCATATTGAAAAAGACTAATGGAAAAACTATGTACACAGACAGAGCATATTGAATTAAGGAATATATATGAGTGTATATTCATTTTTGTAAAAACACTCTGCGAAACCAGAGGCCATGGTTTTCTAACGAGAACAAGGTGGTGTATTTGGGAGAGTTTCAAGGATAGAAAGGGAAGTGGGGAATGATGTAATTATAATCTCAAAAAACAAAATAAATACTTTTTAAAGTACAGTATTTAGAGGATTAGTTACAAGTTAATTTTCATAAGAGGCATATTTTAATCAATTAATTTACTAATTAAGACTATTGAGGCATTGGATTTCCTTTTTGTTATAATCATTAAAATAGCATCTGTTATGTGAAAACGAAATGCATAGACATAGAAAGAAGCATGCTTAAGTATGCTGATGGAGATATCAGTTTATTCAACTTCCTTGAAGAAATACACTTGAAAACATCATAGCATTCAAGGATAGCTACTACATGTTAGGAAAACCTTATACGTGCTGCATCCTCACTATTTAATATTCTTGTAGAAATTGCTACGGTTTCACTTAAAGCTAGCATGCAGTGGCAAATATAACACAATGTAAAACGTCCCTCTTTATCCAGTCCCTGTCTCATTTGTTTTGTTTTTCAAGACAATTATGTAATATTTAAGTACCCCGTTTGGGGAGTGGGGTGTTTAATATTTTGATGTCTAATTTCTTGATTTCTTTATATTTTGGTGATAGATCCTCTGTCTGATGTGGGGTTGATCAATATTTACTTTATCTTATATTGTAACTAAGGAAAACTGTAACTATAAATTCTTCAACTCCATCAAAGACTCCTGAAGGATGAAAAATTACCTAAGTAAACAGTAAGTGCATTGTAAGCAATTTCCTAAACTCTAGAAATGACAGAGACATGTTTTTGCCTGGACAGTCACCCAACATTCTTCTGTATCATTGGTGCATCCATTTTCAGCCTACATGCCCATAGTATCTGGCATACTTTTCCAAAAAGCAGGACATTTCACAGACAGCTCCGCCTATTTTGTCAGTTTGTCAGTCACTTTCTTTTACATCCTGCAGAATCTCTTGCAGACTGTTTTATGAAGCAGGAACCCTGAAAGATCTTCTCATTTAGGCAATTTCAGCAGTCCTTTCTGTGGTTCCTGCATGTCCAGTTCACACAACATACCATCAAATAGTCCAGGCAAGAGCAGTTCCTCCATAAGGAGCTTCTTTAATGCCTGTCATTAATGCCTCCTGAAGTAGATTGGTGCTACCATGAGCAGTTGTGTCTCATTCTCATGAATAGTCCTAAGTTCTTAAACATGTTAAATGCCATATTCTATAGTTTTTGAAAGGTTTGAAGAATGTTTATCCATGTATAATACATCTCTGTACATCTAGAAAATTTACCTAACATGATGATAAGCTTTACTATTATAGATGGCTTCCTATTAACCTATATTTCTTAATTATACATTACATTTTTAAATGAGCTGAAAAAACACAATACCTTAATCAAAAGCAGAAATATATATATATATAAATTTGTACCAGTAAACCAAGATCCACACCAATGGAAATTATTCATATCCATATATATCCCCCTATAAATGTAAACAAACATTTGCAAGCAATAATTGGAAATATGGGTGTAGTTTTCTCGAAACTGCTTCCAGCTTTTTGTTGGGCAAATTAATCTTTGGGGATGTTCACGGTGATCTCTCAGGGGATCTTGGTCTATCAAACCACATTAGTCTGGAAGGATTCCACATTTCCCATTCTCTGTGGAAATCAAAAGAAACTCTTTTCCAAAGCAACAAATCCCAAATTTGGAAGTCATGATTCCTTTAGAACATATATGCTAGTTTAGCTTAACATCCCATACAAATGAAATATCTCTCTGTACTTAGCTCCTTCACAGTCAAAAAAATCAAAGAAAACAATAATATACATAATCCAGACTCTCCGTGAATATTTTATCTTTATGTGGCTTATTTGATTTTACTCTATTACTTTTTAATATTTATTTTATTATCTTTACTCCTTTAATCTATGGCTATTTGTACTCTAAAGATTTTGTTTTATATTTTTTCTAGCCATTTTCTTCTTTGTATGACTCTCTATACTCCTTATCTTCTCTCTCCTAAGCCTATGTACATTTTTTAAACACTGTGTCTCGTTTAGAGGTCTTTTATGTCTGAATTGGTCTTATTGTGCATCTGTAATTCGTTTCTATCTGGGAGTGCTTCTTAAAATGCTGAGCAGCAAGGAAGGCTGTTTTGTCTTTTGACTCTGTCCTGTCAAACATGGTAGTGCAGAGGTCTGTTTAGTGAGAGCCATGCTCACATCCCCATTATCAGGCATGCCATTAAGCAAATTGTAGCAGTCTGTGCACAAAGCCATTTAAATGCTCCATAGCATGACCTCAACAGAGTTCAAACTGGCAGCATGGTCCAGGAGACTACAATTTCAAAATAGCACAGCTTTTTCATGTTACTGCTGAATCAGAAAAACCTCTCTTAAAGGAGCTTGCAAACAGAGCCAACTCATAAAAATGCCGCTACCAAACCATGCTTACTCTGTTCTCTCTCTCTCTCTCTCTCTCTCTCTCTCTCTCTCTCTCTCTCTCTGTGTGTGTGTGTGTGTGTGTGTGTGTGTGTCTATGATTCCTTTTAAAGCTTTCTCAGGGTTTATGTGGATTGAATTGATCATACTGCAGTGTTAGTTTGTTGTAAGAGGTCCCTCATTAGTTCTCGGCTGCCCAGACTCCCAAAATAATCACACAGAAACTATATTATGTAAATGACTGCTTGAACCATTAGCTCTAGATTCTTATTGGCTTACTCTTACATATTAATTTAACCCATCTCTGTTAATCTGTGTATCACCATTACCCTGTGGCTTACCAGGTACAGTTCCGGCACCTGTCTTGGGGTGGGGGGGCTACATGGCTTCTTTCTGATTCCACCTCCTTTCTCCCAGCATTCAGTTTCATTTTCCCTGCCTATCTAAGTTCTGCTCTATCAACAGGTCAAGGTTGTTTCTTTATTCACTAATGGTATTCACAGCATACAGAGGGGAATCCCACATCAAGGGTCATCAGATTCTTAACAAGCTCTTTAATTCATCTGGACTTGAGTTTTAAGCATGGGATAGATATGAATCTATTTGCATTCTTCTACATGTTGATATCTATTTATTCCAGCTATATTTGTTTAAGATTTTTTCTTTTTTTTCCATTGTATAATTGTAGCTTCTTTGTAAAAACTCAGGTGTTCCTAGATATATCCACCTCTTTGATTTTATTCTATTGCTCAAAATGGTTTTATTCTAATACTAAGCTGTTTTCCTTACTATAGCTCTATAATAGAACCTGATGTCAGGGATAGTGATTTAGTGGCTCAGGTAGGTTAGGACATTCACATGCTACATAAGTAACCAGTTTATGCTGGTGTTTCCATAGCTTGAAAATGAGAACTTTTGAAGACATACAGTACTTTTCATTTGTTCTCCAGATACTGATAATGTGGGTGTCACTAATTAATCATAAACAGCAATCTTGCCAGATTTGACAAAATGTATACTCTGAGGGTGGCTGGGAAAAAAAAGGCACTTAATACTTCAGGACAGCACTTCTCAATAAATATATTTTCAAAATTATATCCCCCACCATTTCTACTCAAACTTACATAGACTGTACTAACACATTTTAATACATATCATTGCACAATATTATTTTTAGGTGTGTTACTTTTGTTTATGCTGGGAAACATTTGCTTAATGATGTCAAAATGTGCTCCTTTTGTCTATGCTGAATTTGTTTACCTCTGGGAATCTGTAATTCTTTGCCTATCTAAAACACTTAATATTTAATAAAGAGTTGAATGGACAATAGTGAGGCAGGAGAAAGGATAGACAGGGCTAGCAGGCAGAGAGTATAAATAGAATGAAAAATCTGGGAAAGGAGCCCAAGAAGACAGAGAGGAGGACACTAGGGGTCAGCCACTCAGCCACCCAGCCCAACATGACTTAGGGGTGAAAGTAAGATATACAGAAGTGTGAAAAGAGAAAAACTCAGAAGTGAAAAGTAGTAAGGTTAATTTAGGTTAGAGAACCTAGATAGAAACAAGCCAGGGTCCAGGATTTATAAGAAATAATAAGACGTCATATTTATTTATTTTGTTGCTGGGTGGCAGACACTTCAAAAGAACAAAAACAGTAAAAGAGTAAAAACAACTGACACAATAATTATGAAAAAAAATATTTCATTTTTAATTTTTAAAAATTCCTTTTTAGATAAATCAATTTTATATTTCCTTTTACTATTAGAGTATATATTTTTGAGTTACAATGGATTTACTTTAAAATTAATCATATCTTTCTAAATAAATGTGTTCCATTTTTATTATAAATAAGTTCCTAATAAATATTAAAACTGTTGCCTTCAACATAAACTATTAAAGTTGACTGAAAAGCTGAGATGTTTTAGAGAAAAATAAAAATCCCCAAATATCTTTCCAATTAGACTATACCAATTGTTCTTCCATTCAAAGCTACTTGTACTAATTTTTTTCATATTTGTCAAAATTATAATAATTAGCTAAAGCAGTATTTCAAGATGCTTAATTATGTAATAATCAGAGTCAAAGACTGAAATTTAATTCCTAAATTGCAATCCGCACACCAACAATTCTAGTTATGTGACTAGGGTAATTAAGCGCTACATATTTATTTTTCATATTCCATTCATTAAATCAACAATCAAAACTATATGGAGTAACAATTATATGCCAGACAACTGAGGAGAAATTTGAGAAAATGTCAGATATCCATTTGCCTTACAAAGATTACATCAAAAACTCTACTCAAATTATTTTCTAAAGCCTATGAAAACACTAGAAGTAAAATACCACAGTGAGCGACATAAACATAGAAAGATATGAAAGTATTTCTGTGATTGATTGACTGATTGATTTACCATATTTTGGTTTTATACCCAGAAATGATGTAGCTTTGTGGTTTCTTTTCAGGAATGATGGTACTTCTACCATCATTTTTGCCCCAACCCCTGGAACTTTTGTATTGATTTTCAGATGGCTAAAAAAATTTATATTCAGACCAGTATTGTATTTAGTGAGAAATTGTGTTGTGTATGCATTTTGGATTTTATTCATCCATAAGTATTTTTAAATAATAGTGAATATATGCTCACATACATCCAATATTATCATTATGCATAGACATTTGTATGAAAAGGGAATTTTTGGACACTATTATACTCTAATTGCTGCGACAAAATCATGTTGAATATACTAATCAGGCAGAAATCACTAAAGATGGTATTGAAATCATTTGACAGAATGGTAGAGATAAAATGAATAAACAATCTTGAGATTTGTCACCACATCTAAATGGCTACCGCAAAGAAAACAAATAACATATGCTGGAAAGAATGTTTGGAAAGGGAGACATTATATTCTGTTGATGTGGAATGGCCCCTCTGAGATCAATAAGTGTACTCCTCAAAAATCTGAAAATGTAAGTATCATATTTGGCATTAGACCATTCAAGGTACATATTGAAAGGCTCTAGAACAGCAGTTATCAACCTATGGTCACAACCCCCTTGTGGATCTTATAGAAGTTACTCTTCACATCAGATATTTACATTTTGACTTATAACACTAGCAGAATTACAGTTTTGAGGTAGTGATAAAATAGTTTTTTGTCTGGGGATAACGACAACATCAAGAAGTATATTAACGTGTCACAACATTAAGAAGGTTGAAAACCATTGCTCTAGATCAAAATAATCACAGAGATTTCTGTACACCCATGTTTATTGAAATATCCTTCATAGTACCCAAGATACAGAATCAACCTCCATGTCTTTTAACAGATGAAGTTAGAAAAGAAAACTTGATAAACATATATAAGTGTTTTTGTTCAAGCATATGAAAGGATTTAATTATGATTGCTGGAAAATGGATGAGTAGATTGTTACAACATCTATACATAAAACAATTCAGCCTCAGAAAAGGCAAACAATGTTTGTTTTCGATTATTTAGGAATCTTTGGCTTAGATCAATCAGACCATGTTATGACATGGAAGCAAAAAAAGAGTTGGGAGAAGTCCAGGAGGAGGAAAAGAATGGGGACCAGGAACAGAGGAGGATATGGAGGGTCAATATGGTCAAAGTACATGGTAAACTTTAGAGATATTCTATTTAAGAAATTTAATCTATGTACAATGACTATGTGCAAATAAAAACCAACGAAAAGCTACTCTGGCTATTATGTAGGGAGTAAAATGTTTTCCATCATGAAACATGACTTTTCTGAATGAATTCTCTTAAACTTTCCTTGAAAGTTTTATACTCTGCTCATAGCCATATGGACTCTTGGTTTTGTTTCTTTCAGATTGCTTGATCACTGCTCCTACTATTACCACAGCGGAAAGGAGGTTTCTTGCTTGAGCTCTCAAGAGCTGAGGGAAAGCTGAATTAATCAAAAATTGGCATAGTCTCACTGGCAAACCTTCAAGGGAGTTTCCTCTCTGCAAAGCCTGTGATACTATGGGAGGCAGCATCTGTTGCAGCTTTGGCTTTGTTTTTGAGATTTGGGTGTTCGTTCTTTGTCATTCTGTTGAAGCTTATTTTTTTTTTTTCTTAATTGAAAGACCAACAGCTGGCTCTTTTTGTTACATTCATTTCCCTGTTCACCTTGAAAATAAGACTGATTTAAAATGCAAAGGTGCAGTTGTAACTACTTAAAATTTGTGATCCCCTAGCTTGTAACAGGGATTTCCTAGACAGGGCACATGGACCATTTCAAATTTATGCTTACTTAAATACTTGCTCATGTTCTTACATTTTTTACATCTAATTATAACAGACTGACTTCAGGGTAACATGGGTTCCCCCAAAAGGCAGACCCCTTTTCTAGAAGTATTCACTGTATGGAAGAACAAGGGAGGAAACAACAGAGGAGAATGTAAGCCTCACTGTTGCTAAAGTAGGGGTATTGTTACTTTGTTTACCACTCTTTTCATAGAGTGTATTCTTGTGACCCTGCTTGCTTGATTTAGTTAAACTGTGGCTGCTGGGTCTGTTACTGTGGCCTAACTGAATTCTCATTAAGGATAATAAAGAGGCTGCTTCTAGGTTGCAGAAGGGAGGAACTGACAGACTCACCACAATACTTGCAAAATATTCTCACTTAACCAATACTTTCTGTTACATCCCAAATCTTAGGAGAATTTCAGTATGTTATGGTAAGATTTTATTTTAAAGTGCCCATGTGTTGGGGAATATTAAGATATGTTGCTTTGTTTATGCTGCATTTGCTTAACTCTGTGAAGCTGTGATTCTTTGCCTGTCTAAAATACATGATGGTTAAATACATAATACAGAGAAAAAAATTAAGAGGATTTTTTTTTTGCCTTACTATTTCTTTCATTTCCAGAGTAAAGAAAAGTGATTTTCAACTCTGATTATCTTTTTGTTCTGTCTTCTTTATTTGACTAGTCTTTCCTTTTTCCTTTGGGACCCAGATTTGAGGAATAAGTGAAAACAAGAAATAATTTGATTTTTTACAATTTATTCAAGACACATTGAGTCTAATATGCGAGTTAGTGATGAAAATTAAAAGTTACAGTCCAGTTGTTTGGTGAACTTTAATAATGACTTTTCTTAGCATAATGATGAGGATTAGCTTCATAGGGTACAATTGCCAGATAATTTAGAAACAGAAAGAAAATACAATGAAATTTTTACTTTTATTTAGGGTCTAATTGACATTAGCACTTGTATACACCACACATGCTATTAAAGGCATCAGAAAGAGTAGAACTAAAAATAAATAAATAAAACCAAATTCCATATCTGAAGGACTTTCACTGAGACAAAATTCACAATGATTATTTTAGAAGGAGAAGTTTGAGTGAGGATCACCTTATGCTTACATGTCAAGGAGAAAGAGAATAATCAAGATTTTGGCTATTATATATCTAACGGATGCAACGGAAGGCTATTTTCTATTGTAATCACATGTGTTAATTTGGTGTGATCTACTGTAGCATGGAGATCTTGGCCAATGGATTATAAAATACTGACTGTAATTTCTTCTCTCTCCCCCGCCCCATGATTTGTAAACAAATACATGTTCAAAGGAGAGAGATAGTCCCCAGGACTCTGATGAAACATAAGGAATGTATTTTTTTCACTGTTGAGTTTTACGGGTGGTTGGAGATCTGAGCTGATATTATTTAAAAAACAGATATGAACTATCTTTCACTTCTTCAGGATGGAGTTGTGCCTGGTTCCTAAACTTGAACCCAATCAGTCATAAGTCAACACAGATGATGTAAGTTTCACCATAATGCAAAGCAGCCTGCCGCCCACTCTAACTGGCTGTATGAATGAGAAAAGAAGCATGACCATTCTTTCATGTCACCTTCTCTGGAAACTCTGATTCTTTTATTTTTGAGGTCTCACAGTCATATAAAAGGGAAAAAACAGAAATTTGATGAATAATTAAAGAAAACAGAGGTAGATACAATTCACATTTAGTTTATACTAAATAATTCTGCAAAATATCTATGATGTTCATCTTTTGCTGTGTCTTTTTGCTATGTCTTTGTACATATCACATAGGAATACATGGGAATGAGTTATAACTCTATGGAACTTTTGTTGCATTCATGTTAACTGAATCTTGATTGCACTATACATGTGTACTTGAAGGTATGGAGACAAATTCACTGATATTCTTATAACTTTGAATCTAAATCAAGAAAAATCCAGAATTTACTTAAATATAGAAGAAAGACACAAGGAATGGTTACATATGTAGTAATGTGTGGCTTTTAGATGCAAAGTCAGTACAAAACTTTACAATAACGTGTATTTTGTAAGTGAAGACATCTATTGGAAATGAAGTTTAAGTTGTTATTATTATCAATTTCAGTTAGTTTGATTCAGCTGAAGGGATATATTTTTCAGCCCTGAAAAATGAAAGATGATTAAGTACAATCAAAAATATAATAATTTATCAAAATTAGGGAGATCTTTTAAAATATTAAATTACCTAAAACTAATTGGAGCATTCCCTAAACATTCAAGTATGTTATTTTTCAATGATAAGTAGGAAAATTACTCTCAAGACATCTGTCATATTAAGTAATAGTTTTCATTACTCCCCTGTTCACTGTCAGCCAGGTGTTACCTTTATAATATATCATAGACTCAATTTCCTCAATTAAAATCTAAGGGAATTTGTAGCTTTTTATTTTAATTTACTAGCAAACCATATTAGAGACTTAAAATACCTAAAATGGTGATCATAGCACCAAAAAGGGGCTAAAAATATAACTCTAGTACTTCTACATTTTAATGGCAGGACACAGCATTGATGTAAAATCCTTTAGAAAAATAAAGCGATTTTCCTTATAAAAGTTACAACTTCTCATGTAAGAGAGCACTTTCTCAAACTAATCATAATTTTTGTCTAAAACATAAGGACTGGCACTTCTAATAACAATCTTCATTATACCTGCTGACTGATTAAATAACAGAACTCTGTGCTGTTGTTCAATGAAGCTGAAACACACAGACACAAGAGTGCACACACACACATGCATATGCATGCACACATAGTCATATAACCTACTTTCACTTTATTTTATTCAGTAGAAAATCCAAATGGAACTGAATGCACCCTGGACATGATGTCAAACTTCCTTTGCCTGTTAATGCTGTAACTATACCGGACAATTTTATCTCCCCTCCCCCCAAAAAAAACCCAATTATTCTCGTTCCTAATTCCAGTTTATTTCTCCTCTTTCATACACTGCCTTCACTACGGTGTTTCACCAAGTCTGTTTTTTCAACACATATCATTAACTATAATATGAATAAACAAGCATCATATTCTGCTCTGTCTTATTTCACTTATAAGAAGTATCTATTTACCTTTGTTTATCTTTTATATCATTTATCTTCCAAAACATAACATTCTTAGGGGTATTCCTATTTATCATAATTTTTGAAATTAAACTTTTCAAATACCTTCTTTTCACTCTCATGAGTTGCTAACTTGGTAACAACTGAAGAAAGAAACTATGATTCTTCTCTTTCTACCATGTCTGAGTTCTCTTATGCAAGGACATTGCTGTGCATCCTCTGCTTGATCTCCCACTCAATTCCATATATTGAAACTTTACTCCAAAGAAATGAAGTTATTCTTAGTTGAGAAATTTAGCAGATGTGGTGATGAATCTTTATTGTCAGGCATCAATGGGTTTGAAAATATACTTTGAGGTGTCTGTAATGGTGTTCCCAGAAAGACTTAACAGAGAAAGGAAGACTCTCCCTTACCCCACCAGATGTGGATGATGCAAAATTCTGAATCCTGTACTGAATAAAAAGGAGAAAATAAGCACAAGTAATCACATATCTGCGCTTCTAACTAAAGACATAATATCAACAACTGAATGTGCTCGTGACGCTGTAGCTTTCCCACCATGACCAATTTTATCCCCTTGAACTCTACATTACTCATCCTCCCTTAAGTGGGTTTGTCACAGTCAAGAGAACAGAGTTAATAACATTAATCAATACCGAGAAGTGAGGCAGTTATTATGATAAACATGGCACTGTGTTTCATGGACATGGTGTTTGGAAATGACCTGTACCAGCATGCAGGAGAAACTGGAGCTGCAGTCTAGTGAAAACCCAGCATGAGCCTGTAGAACATATTAGGTCATTACGGTGTTTAGATTGCCAGAAATATGATAGATATGTGGAGGGTGCGGGCCTGGATCAAAAGATACATTTTGAAAAAGTAGCTAGAAGTCATTCAAACTATAATGTGACAACGGATTTGGAATAATTCTGACCATGTGATGAGAAATAAAATGAAGATGAGTTAAAACCTAATGGACTAGTTTGTTTAGTGTAAGAAATATCAATGTGTCATTGGATTCAGGCTTTGCCATGATTATTGTTTACAGTTCTTAGATATTAATTGAAAATGTTCATACACATTTACAATACACAATGATATTATTTGAATCATATTTCATCTCTCCTGCTTCTTTTGGCCTCTAGTATATTCCCCTTGAAACTTCATAAGGCTGCCTTCTGCTCCACCTCCTACACCCATTCCTTCTTTCTATAATCCATTATATTCAATTAATGCAATTATTACATGCATGAATTTGAGTTCATCTAATGGATCATGAACAAACTCCAACAATCCCACTAATGTGAAGTGTGACTCTTTCTCTCATAGCCACCATCAATTGGAAATAACTCCTTAGCTACAGGAGGGTCTTCATGTGATCTTCCTCCATCCATGATAGAATGTTGCTGGGCTTAATTTTATGCAGCTCATATGCAGGTAGCCACAGATGCTCTGAATTTATGACTGCAAGAACTATGTAATGTCCAAAGAAAACATTTCATATCTTATCAACCATCTCTTACATACTTTACTCCCTCTCTTCCAGAAATTTTTCTGATTCTTAGAGACAGAGCTGTTGCTAAAGATGTCCCCTTCACAGGTAAGCATTGGCAGTACCTTGGTTTTCAAACTTTGACCAGGTTTTAGTATTTCCATAAACTGCTGCTTATTGTAACAGAATCTTCTCTGACAAAGGTTGAGAGCATCCCATATTTGGGGACAGGGGATAAGCGTAAATATTTAGAAGACAGTTTGACAACATGACCATTTGGCAAAATAATAATAGTAGATTTTCTTGAAGGCAAAATAATAATAGTAGATTCTTCTGAAGACAAATGGCTTTCCAAGCCATTTTGGTTTTGATAAGGTTTGCAATATTAGGCATGGATTCCACTCCTTCTGAGTAGGCCACAAAGCCAATAAACTAGTTTATCATCGACAACAGGCATATCAGTATCATCCTCCTTCCCTAATGAGCAATACTACAGTATGTAGGGTCCAGTGCTGGCTAAGGCTGTTTATGTCCTTTCTTCTACAGAGTGCGCTACATATATCTTTTTTTTTGGGGGGGGCAGTCAGAAAGATAGAAGAAAGAATGTTTCTTCATCAGTTTCTTTATGTCCCGAGGCCAAAGTCACATGTCTTTAGCAGTAAGTTCTTACTATTTATATCTTATAGGTAACCAAGAACAATGACAACAATCTCACAGCTCTCATCCAGATCTACAATGAATGAGGAGGGCAGGTAGAGCAGAATGATATGTGACCATGAAAGTAGCTTGAGGTTATGCTAAAGGCCAAACCTTGATTGTGTGTCCATTATCCACTCCAGGGGAAAGATAACCACCACTACAGCAAAGATGTACGTCATCCCATACCACATGGGAAAAGGGTTCCTTTATTAATTAGTATTGTCTCATGAGATGCTCCACCTACATAGCTATCAGCATCAGTTACAGCTCTCATTGTTCACTGCAAGCACCATAAAACTGACCCACCACAACCACAGCTCATCTTGGTTTCACCGCAGATATGGCACTTTCAGGAAAGCAAAGAAAAGATTCCATCCAAATCTAACAGCAAATCGTTGAGTTTATCAGGGTTATTTACAAGAATACATTCATAGATATTTAGATGGCAGCTGCATCATTAAAACTCCAAAATAGAGACCACTGATGGCCATCCAAAATTCTGATCTCTCCAGCAATTGATACTGCTTGTAGAACCTTTAAAAGAATCATGAAGAATCTTGTTTCTCCCTTCTGAAACTTGTACTTTTTTTGTTTATTTGTTTTTTTTACTTCAGAATCTTACAATCCACTCTCCTATGTTCTGAGAGGAATGTTCTAATTTGCAGGAAATTGGCACAAAATTGAAAGAGCGTAGCAAGATAGAATTCATAAAACAATGAATATTATTTTATTCTGATGAGACTTATCAAAACACATATCCTCCTAGATGGAGATGTTAGAGCAGAAAATAACACAGGTCAGTACCAAATTGCTCCATTTTAGAGATGTTACAAAGAATTAAATGAGCCCAGAAAACTATTAGCCATCACTGGAGTTGAGATTCAGATCTTGGAAGTTGTTTTGTTGTTGTTTTGTTTTATTTTGTTATTGTTGTTTTTTGTTTCTCAAAATAAGGGATCTGGAATTATAGGAAACAAGGAAACAATTCCTTCCTTCATTGTTTCTTCCCTCCCTCCCTTCCTCCCTCCTCCTTTCTTCCTTCCTTCACTCTCTCTCTCCCTCTCTGTCTCTCTTTCTCTGTTTCTCTGACTCTGTCTCTCTTTCTCTCTCTCTCTTTCTTCTTTTGAGTTTTAAAAAACAAAGATATAACTGGGCAGTAAACATGAAATTACTTAACCTAAAAATGTAATTTCTTAATAGAAGACCCCTTGACTTAGGAATGAGACAGATTTTACAGTCTACATAAAGGAGTAGGGGTAGCACTTTGAGAACACCAAAATAATATGCATATACAATTTCAATGAAGCTCCATTTTATAAAAGCACATAAAGATTTTTTCCTTGTAGGCATAAACCCTGTCCCCTTCCTCTTCTGGGTAATAAACCTGCTTCTTAAAGAGTACCCAGTTTTCTGTTCTATCTGTACTTCACATGTCATTTAAAGTGTTTGTAGAGATGGATGATCCATTTGCTGAGGTTATGCAGGTCCTCCATGAACATTCTGGTTCCAACCTTTTTTTTTTTCTTTTGAATGCAATTCTGTAATTCCTTTTTTCTTTCATCATTGAAACCATACCTGGCCCTAATTCTTTGGGGTGCTTTTCAAACTTCATAGCATCTGTATGCCATATAGATTCAAGAGAACTCTCTTCTCATTCTAGGGTTCAACCACTATGGGGAACAGAACAGTATGCTTTGCATAGGCCAATAGTGGTACACTCAGAGAGAAGTTTGTACAGATAAAGAACTCTAGCTCCACAGGTGCCAACTTGCTACCCAAGAGAGATTTCCTATCCATTACTCTTGCAGGTTCACCTCAACAGTACATCAATCCACTCAGAAAATGGGAATAGGGGGACTTTCAGAAAACAAGACATAGTATACCATACTAGCTGAGCCTCTCATGTGATCGATCATGAGAGAAACCAATTTGGATCTTATCGAGGTAGCTTTTAATGTGAAGGTCGCTTCTCTGAGACATCTGTCACCACCTGAAGCTGCATGCTCAATTGAAGAGGAAGACTATAGCATGAATCCTAATTGTTCTTAATAAAAACCCAGAGTCAGATATTGGGGGATTCGTGAAAGCTGAGAGAACAAGAAAGCAGACCAACCAGTCACTAGAGAGACCGTTACTTCTACCAATGCTCAGACCAAAGGGAGGATCCTGTCCTTGGTATGCATCTTCAGATTTCACTAGCTTTTCTTGTCTACTCCGCCTTATATTCCTCTCTGCACTCAGTCATATCCCTTCCTGTTTCCACCACCTTAGGACTGGTATTAAAGGTATGTGGCTCCCCTGTACTGAGATTGAAGGTAAGTCAACACCACCTGGATCTTTTTCTCTTTGAGATTGGAACATGCTAGTATAAGCCAGGGAAGCCTTGAACTCACAGAGGTCTGTCTGCCTCTGTCTCCCAAGTCCTGGGTCCAGAAATTAAATGTGTGAGCCATCACTGCCTGGCTTCTAGTGGCTTAGCTCTGCACTGTGATCTTCAGGCAAGTTTTGTTTGTTAAAAGACAAACAAAATAGAGGAGGATTGGTCAAGGGCATGAGTAGCTGCCTTTCCCTGCTGGAACCTTCAAATAAACTGACAAGAAATGTGTTTGTAAAAACAAATAAAACAAAATAAAAGGTTCAAATCCTGTGAGCCACAAATGCCTACAAATGCTAATATCACATTAAAATTAATGAGTAATTCTGTTATAGCAATTTTTAAAACTTACGAATGAATTCACAATGAATGGTGATCTTTTCAGTAAAACTAATGCCTAGGGTAAAAAAAAGCAATAACATAGGAATATGTGTTTTTATGAAAAGATCTAATATGCATACGTTACACATAATTCTCTCATTTGGTGTCTTAATAAGTCTGAGATTACAAAAAATGGACTGTGGTTCATTTGGGAATCAGAGATCAGGATACTGATATGATGCATTGAGATTCAGATGAGGTCTGTTTTCTGAGCTATAGATCCTGATGTCTTCTTATGATCTCACAAAGTTGAAAGGAACCAAGTGAGGTCCCTCAGTCTCTTTTATGAAAACCCTTCATGAGTACTCCACTATAGTAATCTTTGTATCTTCCAGAATTTTATCTCCATCCTCTTTGGATTTGGGTTTGGATTTCAACATATGGATTGTACAAAGAACACATTTGGTCCACTGCACTTACTCTTGCCCACAGTGGACTCTGAATATGAATTTGGTATATGTACCCAACTGAAGTCAAGTAGAGAAGTCCCAAGTTTAATGAGGAGCTTGTATCTAAACTTCTTGGATTAAAAGAACTGTGTTTAGTACTGAGTACTGCCTCTCAGGCCATTTAGTTTTCATGTGCATGAGAAAAACAAGCATGCTCTGTTGTTCACAAACAGAAGAAAAACATATGGTAAATTTGATGGCAATGGTCTGCTGCAGAGATTGAATTACAAAACAGTTTCTTGGAAAGACAACCTTAACATAATCTAAGAAAATTTTCCTTCACAAAATATGATATTCAACATACTGCTTTTAAAAGGGATCCATTATGGCTCAAATTCCTCATCTCCAGAGATGTGTTTAGTCTAGTTATCTTTTCCTAAAGAGACATTGTTTTTGATGAATTTATAGAAAACCCATTGACGGTCCTCTTACTAGGACTTTATATTCACAAGTATCACTAAGTTGAGCAGGTTCTCTGTGAAGAGTTGACTTCTGCCCCATTACCTAAGTGAAAACATTTTTATGACAGCAGGAAAGAGTATAATATAGTTTGAGATTACTTACAAATCTATAAAATCTATACTTCAAAAACAAGGAACATATACATTATCATAAGTAAAGTATATCTCTGTGATATCACTAACCAATAATATATTATATAGCAATGTTAGCCAATCCTGAATTATCTTATTCCAGTGAGATATTATGTTGCTGCCCTCCCTCATTCCAAAATTACCCTATGATGTATTTATGATGATGGAGCTTCTATCAGTTAAGGTTCATGAGTAAATACTAAAGTCCTTGATAATTACTAATCAATAACAATATATTATTACTGGGAAAAATCTTATTTTAAAGATTATTTATATGCAATGAATAACAATGTGTTGCAATTATAGATTTTCCAATCTAAGACTATAATCTTACTATAATTTCTCAACTTTTTTCTCTTTGCTAATACCTATTAGCATTTGGAACCTAGTACAATTAAGGAATATGTCTAAACAAACTGATCAAGCAAGAGAAAAGAAGAAAAAAAAACCCTCAGATCCCAATAATGCACAAACAGGAAATTCAGGATTGAGGTAAGAAAACCCAGGCCTGCATAATGAGGACTCAGAGAGGATTGTGAACTCTCCAGTGCACTTTAGCAGACAGGAGGATTGAATTACCTCAAACAGGATTGTCTCTAGCTGGGGTTGAAAACATATATGTAAGATGAGCTCTTAAAAGCACACAGTTAAAAGGAACACTTGTAGAAAAAAAAATAGTTCAGTATTTCATTAAGAACCCATAAAGAATTTGGTAAGGCTATAAACTCAATTCCAATGACTGAAAACACTCAGGAAAGAGTGCAACCTTCTGTGAAGTTCAGAAGTAAAATTATGTAACTCCTTAAAGCCTAAGATGTGTAAGTGTATGTAGAATCACAAGTACAAATTACTTGTGTAGGAAATATTTAATGAAATTATTTTTACCTTAAAAATTAAACACTCAAAACAGAATATGTGAAAAACATATTTAGAAATAAAATAAAAGAGAAACTCCTGGAAATAATTTTAAGATGACAAAAATATTCATAGATTATTGAGCTCTAATAAACTATAGGGGAAATATAATGAAAATTATGATAAAAATTAAGTCAACATGTTCTCATTTATATTTATATTTTTCTTTTATGTCTATATATTTGTGTGCTGTGTGAATGAAATACTCATGAAGTCTAGAAAAGGGAATCAGAGCCCCTGGGACTGCAATTATTGCAGACAGTGAAGAGCTGTTGTATGAGCACAGAGTGTTAAACCCTGATCTCTAGGAAGAGTTACTAGTGCTCTTACCTACTGTGCCATTTCTCCAATTTCTCCAGCCTTTTTTTAATGCAAGTGCATAGATAAGTCATATAATAGTAAGAATTGAAAAATACTATTTAAGTTAGCATCCTGGTTAGTTTTATATCACCTTGTCATAAGCTAGGATAATTTGGGAAAAGGACCTCTCAATTGAAAATACCTCTAAAATATTTGTGTCAGGTGTTCTGTGTTGTGTGGGAATTACAAAGGACAGTCAGTCCTGAACGGAATTTTTGGCTCTCTAACAGCAGGGAAGAACAGTTTCTGTGAACTGAACCTTAAGCTTATTTATTTATAGATACACAAAGGTTGTGTTTGAGGTACCTCATGTCCCTCATACCAAAGCCCCTTTGATCTATTCTGCATGTTCTCTGAAGTAAATTATCACACTTCTGCAACCTTAGTCCTTATTGTGTAGTGCCTGCAGTACCCAATAATTAAAACTTCTCCAGATCTGCCTGGATAGTCCTGTAACCAAAGTTAGGCAAAGGATGGAAAACCCCTTTAGAAAAACAAGTCTATAAGTCCCATAAAACAATCACTGTTCTTCACTATGATTTCTTCAAGGTACCTACCTTTAGAAAACAATAAATACATTCTACTGTTACCCTAGATACAGTTAAAAACAATTATTACATTCTAATGTTACCCTAGATACAACTCTCCTAGATTCCCACTGCCTATTTGTCCATAGGCAAGTCTGCAGTGCATTTGTTCAACAGTGATTAACACTGATGTGAGATGTACAGCTCTTTGTGGGTTGTGCCACTTCTAGGAAAGTGGTCTTAGGAATTATAAGAATGCAGGATGAGCAAGCCATGAGGAGCAAGCCAGAAAGCATCATTCATTGATAGCCTTTGCTTCATTTCTTGCCTCCGGGTTCTGCCTTAAGGTCATGCTCTGACTTTTCTGTGATGAGTTCTGACCTGAGACTTGTAAGATGACATAAACCCTCTCCTCCCCAAATTGATTTTGGTTATAGTGCTGTATCATGACAATAGAAACTCCAACTTCCACCCCTGTTAAACATACATAAATGTGTTTTTAATATTCATAACTCTAAATGAGTATTATTAAAATAACTTTCATTACAGTGATAGACAGTTTTATTAACCCTGTTCACAGTCAACATTGGAATAAGCAAAAGTTAGAATAAAGGAAACTGTGGAAAGCCTGAGGATTATGGGTGTTAAGGAATCATCATTTGTATTTGCAATGATCATAAACATGTGGTAGAGAAAGAACCATAGATGCACGATCAATACCAAAAAGGATTGTATAGACAGTAACCTGCACTTAAATGGAATCAGTAAAAAATATTTAGTGTTTACAAGCAACATTTAGTTATCACATTTTTTATAAAAATTAAATTATCTAAAAATTAATGATAAGCATGATGTATAGAAAATTATAAAATATTACTAAACATTAAACTCTAAACAATGAAATATGCTTCCATGCCAATAGGTATTATAAATGAGTGTCATAAAAATGTCAGTCAGTCCTTAGAAATTCATCCCAACCTAAGGATTCAATGACTGTAAAATCTATGTGTAATAGCAGAAACTTAAAATAGTTTAAGTCTCCCTGAAGGAGAGAACATAGCAAAAGAAACATCTTTTCTAAACCTAAGAACTATTTTAAATTATAGTATTTCAGAGAGTGTAAAAAAGTGAGCAAGATGAGAAAATTGGCAGAGAATACAATAACACACCCAGAAATAGATCCACACAAACACACAGCTTTGATTTAGGGCTGAAGTGGGAAATAAGCATCAAATTTCTTATCTATATGGAAAGAAAAATGAATTGAGTTCCTCTATCACATCTTACCCATACAAATGGCTATAAATCAAAATATCATAGATGAAGTTTCTAAATTCTGAGGAGAAAATATAAACAACTAACATCCGTGTGTGTATATGTATATATTTAAGGTGGTACATTTCTTACCTGATATTCATATTCAGGTAAGAATTTCTTACCTGATGAGAAAATAAATATTAAATTCAAAAGTTTCTTTTCATTTAATGGTAGATTTTCAGCTGAAAAGACAACCCATTAAAATGGGGAAATATTTGCAAAGCATTTAACATAACCATAAAACATAGAAAAATCATGTTTTTGAAATGATACTAAATGACAGAATATGAAAAGTTTTGGTTTATTTTTTCTGTTCTTCTTCAGTGTACTCAGTAATGGTGAGTGGTGATGACTTCTAGGCTACATTGTGTTGAGTTCTACAAACAGATTAGAGAATCTCAAGGTGAGAGAACACATTTCTGACATCTACTCTGGGGTAGAAACTGGCTAGTTCATTAGCTTCATAGCCAGGCTTCTGTTCATGACTGTGCTTCAAGAGAGAAAAATATGATAGCAATGGATGACTTGCTCAGCCTCAGTCTAGAAGCCACAGAACAGTAAGCTGTCACAAAGTTTTCACAGATTCAAGGACCAAAAACAAAGGCATTACCTGCTGCAAGAATAAAGACAAAAATCTTTCGGATGAGGTACTGCTGAGGCCCTGTATCAGTCTACAGCAAATAATGCATTGGTATTTCTCAGAAGAAAAATATACTCACTTTAATTTTTAATATAAAAAAATGAAACCTCATTGACATTTCACTTTACATTTGATTGGCAAGACGGACACTATTGTTACAGATGTAACAGTACATACACTTCTGAGAACAGAATGACATGTCAAAACACTAAATTTTAACTATGATCCATCTATTCTTCTTCTCAATATCAAAGAAAATGATGTCATTATTACACAAGAAATTCAATATGAGTTTGCTTCTGTTTGTTCATTGTTCCTTGCAGATACCATGTTTACTCTGGCACTATTCAAATGGCTAGGACATGGATTAGCCTAAGAACTCATGAACAAGTTTTAATGCATAAAGAAAATTTTATTTGTTAATGACACAAAATGTGTTGTTATTTATTTTTAAGACTATATCTTCTCATGTACATCAAAATGGAATAAATCAAAACATACCATATTAAATGAAGCAAACTATATTCAAAGAGAGAAATAATTTCATCTAACTTTTTTCATATTTGAAAGAACAATATATATATATATATATATATATATATATATATATATATATATAATTGTCCTAAACATACAATATTACTATAATATGTACTACCAGTATGTTAACAAAAAAGACATAGTATTGAACGTAACTATGAAGTCTAGAAGAAAACTCAGTGTCCACTGATAGAAAGAATAGAGAAAATAACTACAATTTTATCTCTTCTATTTTCTGTACTTTAGTTTGGTTGTTAGTAATCTGGATAAGAAATGGCAGAGGTCTTGAGTCTGGAACCAGCTCTCTTTTGCATCCTAATATGGCCTGGAAGGGGGTGGAAAGGGCAATGAGAGACAAAGTGTGCACAGAAATGTCAGAGGAACTTTGGTCCTTTCTCTTCTAAAGACATTTCATTTACCTATTGATTGTTTTTATTGGTTTGTTTGTTTTTTGAGACAGGGTTTTTTCTGTGTTGCGGCTCTGTAGAGCAGGCTGGCCTCAAACTGACAAAATTACCTGCTTCTGTCTCCTGAGTGATGGATAAAAGGTGTGCACTACATCTGCCCAGTAAAGCACTTCACGTATTGATGATGGCTCCACCCACAAGAATTAGTCAGCTTCCCAGACCACATCTCAAAATACCAACACTTTGGCAAATGGATCTCAACACAATATATTTAGGAAGACAAATATTTCACTCCATAGAACTGCTGAGTAATGTTCTAGATAAACAAATATGATATTTATCGCAGCATGGATAATAGCATAATAAAGATGAATAAGAATATTAAATTCATGAAAATCATACAAAGAATGATAATTTAGTTAATATAAGTAAACATCAAATAGAAATGTATCAGCATGAGTTTATACATACATGTACAAGTTTGTCATTGGATATATTTAAAAAATTATGCTAAAGTATGAAATACAAATATATTTGTAGGTAATAATTTTAGATGGAAAAAGTACACAAATAGAGATATGTCATTTGTAGACCTTATAATGATTAGTCATAAATTCACATGTATCTGCCATTTATTTTAAAAGAGATACTCAGTCAATCACAAGAACTTATGTGACTATGCATTTGCCTCTTTTCCCTCTTACTGGTGTTTTTTCTCAAATATAAAAATTATTTTATGCTTCATGGTATCATTGATGTGTTCACAAATTACCTCAAGAACTTACAACTCTAAATAACACATATGTAATATATTTTATATTCTCGTAAATTGTCACTAGAAATAATGGTATCTAGTTGATATAACCTTCTAGAAACATAAATGCTTAACTTCTGAAAAACACTGAGTATAAAAAGCTTTATTATTAATAGATTACTTTAAGGAGTTAATTGTATGGATTTTATGGGCCATATGCACCACAAATCTGTTGCACTACTTCAAAAGGAACGCTCTCCATTATAAATTTTCATGTCCCATTTGAAACAAATATAAAAATTTATTACATCAGTGTTAATCGGTGAAAACAAGTATCCATGAAGCATTTGTTTAAACAGTAAGTAAATGTTTGCTGTGCAATTAACAGTTTGCTGATATATAGTCTAGAAACAAAAGGCAGTGGCATTGAAAGTACCTTCCAGTGTATCATAGAATCTATAGGAATTTGTATCAATTAGCATAGATTTAAGGTAAGGAGACCAATTAAGCAATTACATTATTTTTTAATTGGGAAATAATATTTAATTATGTAAATAAAACAAAACTGAATTTTCAAAGAATTCATCTTTTTATTCATCATATATTCAATAGTTGGACAAAGTAATTAGAAGTAGTGCTAGAAAATCCAAATTTCTTGCTTATTCTTGGTTTTTTATCTAAGCTATTTCCTTATAAAGCAACTTAATTTTTCTAAGCATTCATCACACTTTGAATTGTGTGTGGAAGAATCCAATGAGAATAACTAAATGACACCCAATGTGGTGCCTTGAGTAATTTAATAATTTGGAAGTATGTAATGGTACATTTTTGGGCATTGGCACAATGCTTCTCTAATTTCACTTGAAGTTTGTGACTTCGTTTTTTCAGCACAACTTTTATTTTTTCTGCATGCTTCAGGATAACGTAAATATCTGACATGGTCTTATCCCTATAAAGTAAAATACTAATGCCTGTTATTTTAGAGAACAATACCCTTCATTGCCCTTCAGAGAAGACAGCGGCTGAAGTAGTTCTTGAAACCAGCTATCAGTAGTAGTCTGTGTGTTGGAACTGCACACTGACATTGAAGAGGAAAAGGAAATATTCTGCCATTTCAGAGTAAAACTAGATACAACATAACACTTAGGAAATAAAGAAGTCCTAGTCTCACACATCCCACTTAGAATTGAGACTAAGAAAAGTGGGCACTGTGACTACTTGCTTCAAAAAATACTTAATTGTATTTTTCAGCTTAGAAAAACCAATGCGCAAAAGCAAAGCAGAATTCACCTGATAGAATGTATATGTATTTATCAGTCAACTACACAGTACATAGTTTAAATATAATTTCAAATTATACTCAAGGCTGGAGAAATCTCTCAGGTAGTCAAATGCTCGATAAAAATAAAGGCTTAACTTAGCTTTACAGTTCCCATGTCCTTTAGTCGATTATTTAGGAGTGGGGTGAGACATAAGTCAATCCCCAAACCTCATTAGCTAACAGATATGGCTGTATGAGTAGATGAGCTTCAGGTCCAGTGATAATCTTAATTTCAAGAAACAAAAGAAGAATAAAAGAATACCCCACATCAACCTGTTATTTTTAAATACACAGAGATGAACATATATTGGCGCATTCACACACACATATCAATGAATGCATAAAGCACACATACACTTATACAAACAGTAGAAAAGTAGGAAGGAATGAGGGAGGAAAAGAAGAAAGGAAGAAGGAAACTGTAGAATTGGAAGTGCCAAAGTATTTATGAGGAAAAAGAGATTATTTCAAATCCTAATTATGCTCAAATATTTTATAAGTCTAGAAGATTAAAGCTGAGGTATGAAGATAATTACCATCACAATAATTAAATGACAACACAGAAATTTATGGAATCATTGGACCACTCTACCCAGAATCAAATTAATCCTTCACAATTTGATAATTATATTTACTTATATATTTATTTCTTTGTTTTTTTTTTATTAAAAATTTCCACCTCCTCCCCTCTTCCCTTTTCTCTCCCCCTTCTCCAACGCCACACTCCCCTCCCCCTACCCCTCCAGTCCAAAGGGCAGTCAGGCTTCCCTGCCCTGTGGGCAGTTCAAGCTCCTCCCCCCTCCATCAAGGTTCTTTGGGTTTTTGTGACAGGATTTCTCTTTGTAGCTTGGGTGCCTGTCCTGGAACTAGTTCTTGTAGACTGGGCTGATCTCAGACTCACAGAGATCTGCCTGAATCTGCCTCCTGAGTGCTGGAATTAAAGGTATGCCCCACCTTTGCCTGGTTCATATTTATTTTTATCATGAAAAGATACCATTAAGTTTTTTACCTCATGAAATAACTGGAGGCAAAGATTGAAATTCGTTATTCATATATCATGTGTATTTACAATGAATAAACACATCATGGTTGATGATATAATTACGTATGTCCTACAACCCCACATTTAAACAGTGGTTGCATTAAATTAATGACAGAATTAATCATAAAGCATCTTCAAACAGTCCGTATTTTTGTTTCAATAGGAGACATAGCTTTGCTTTGGCACTTGTGTGGTAATCAGAGGATAATTTGGTGCACTTGGTTCTCTCCTTGCAACTTTACAAGAATCCAAGGGTCAAACTCAGCCTAACAGGCCTGTGTGACAAGAGCTTTTCACCAAAAAGCTATACACCAACACAGTCTTTAATTCTAGTGTTTATAAAAATGTTGCCTGTGTTATTGGAGCAATAATCTAATTCAAATTTGACAGATTACTTTTTTCATGTAACTTACTATGTTTTATTCTAAAGTATTAAACAGTATTTTCAATTATTCATTTCTTTATTGAATGCAATTTATCATAGGACTATGCATATTCTATGCTAAAACTGAGCTAACCCCTCAACCTATAGTGTTCTTATTTATGACATGAACTTAGGCAGTGAAGAAAAATTCATGCTTTGGAACTGACCCGAATTATCATCAAAGTTCTATGTTTTGGATGGCATGAATGTCTTCTCAGAAAAAGTCTTTCTTTCAAAAATTCTGATCCACTGAAGACCTACTGCATGTGTCTGCATAAGATATTAATGTGATTTTTTTCATCATCTGTGTTCTAAATTTAAATATCTCTTGCAGTTAGCACTTCTGTTAACACAGTAGGAGATTCTTGTATTATCTGAAGGAATGTCTATATTAAAATGTCACAAAAATAGAATTGAAAAGTAATCCTGGTGTGGTCTTTTATTTGAATGTAAGGATACTTTGTCAAACTGTAGCAGATTTTAAACAATTCATGTGCTTGGTAAGGCTTTTTGATTCTTAGTATAGAAAATCTTTTTGACAAATTGTGACTTACTTTTATATGTAGACACAGATTTCTTACAGCTAAGGCTTTGGCTTTCATTTTTGTTCCCTCATGCAATTTTATTATTTTATCTTTTATTTTAACATAGTTAAAAGAACATGTAGTATGGTGAGAGAAATGCTAACAGCATTTAGAATGCTAGGCATTTCAATCATGAAGTTTCTCATTTTCTTCTTTTTTATAAACACAGATAGTTATTTATACAGTGGTGCCTTGACATAAGGACCCTAGACTATTGCAAATGTTCATACCAGCCTCAGGCACATATATTAAATGTAGGTATGAGTATTCATCTACAGTTATGCTTGATTGATTTCATTTGTCACTTTCAGGGAGTCCCAAATGAATCACAAAGTAAAATAGTTAATCAATCCTTCAATACAAAATCATTCATTATTGTGGAATATGATGGTTTAAAAACACAGTGTTCTCCAAAATAATTGCCTTGCCAAGCAAGTGTCCCATCTCCTCAGAAAGCATAATAACTCAGTGCTGGAAATGTGATTTGTTTGTATGCCTCATTAAAATGAGGAAGCACATGATAAAGAGAACAAGCTGAAATGGAAATATATGGGGTACACTATGCTCTATAATTATCAACCCATCTCGCAATTGTAAAGAAATGTGACTACTTTGTTTTTATTATTTTTTGATAACAGTATCTAACTCTGTTTGTATAAAAGAGGGAGTTGAGAAAGAATAGAAACTTCGGTTAAGCAAATAGGTGAGTAACCATCTATGTTTTCTTTGTTTCTTGTGATTTACTTCTGCCCACTATGATAATATTCCAGTTGGTGCTAGCTAGAAAAATTGACAAGGTATGCATGCCAATTAATGGACTGCATCATGGTAATGTCTTTTTTGATTCTTGTTTCTTTTATTGAAAATAATTTTTTCACATAATATGTGTCCCTCCCATTTCCTCCCCACCTCTCCTTCCATCTAGATCTAAACCCATTTTGTTCATTCTTAAAAGACAAACAGACATTAGAAGAATAACAATAAACTAAAGAAATAAAACAGTCAGCAAGATCCCTGGCCAGCAAGGGGCCTGGATCCTGTACCAGAAGATCCATCACAGGGGTGAGTGTGTTCCTGACCCCCAGCAGAAGCCCAGAAAAGGAGCACAGACATTCCCCAACCCCCTTAATTCCCTGGTCATTCTGAAGGGGCTACTCCCCACTGTTAGAGCCTCTCTCTTCCTATCCCATCCCAGCTTGCACCCAGGAACTTCCTTTCTTCTCCCTCCCTTCTTTGGGGCCTTAAGATCCCACAGCTCAGCCTGTTTGGGTGCTGAGATGGGGTGCTGAGTGCAACTGGGTGGGCAAGAGTTCCTTTGTTTCAATAGCCTGCCAGCAAGATAGGCCTTTTGTCAGTGAGGTCTCTGGCCAGCAAGGGAACCTGATCCTGTACCAGAAGATCCATCGGAGAGCGTTTGAAAAAAGAGATGGGCAGGTGCCAAGGCAAGAATTTCTCCAACAATCTGAAAAACAACATGAAAACACCAGAACCCAGTGATCTTACAACAGAAGGACTTGAACACCCTAATCCAGAAGAAGTGAAAAAAATTGACATTATGAAAGCGATAGAGTCCCTTAAACAGGATGTGAAAAACTCGCTTATAGAAATGGATGAGAAGTATAACAAAAAGTTTGAAGAAATGAGTAAATCCATAAATGATACCCTGGAAAACCAAGAAAAAAACAATCAAACAGGAAATGGAAACAGTTCAAGAATTGAAAACTGAAATGGAGGCAAGGAAGAAAATGCAAACTGAGGGCCAGCTAGATACGGAAAATCTATCACTATCAATGGAGAAAACAAAATATTCCAGGATAAAAACAAATTTAAACAATATGTAGCCACAAACCCAGCCTTACAGAAAGTAATAGAAGGAAAACCACAACCCAAGGAATCCAACAATACAAACACTGCCTACACTAACTCAGACATCTAGCAACCCTTCATGAGCACAACTCAAAGAAGGGAAACACACAAACTCTACTACTGAAAAAAATCATAATAACCGGAGTCAACAACCACTGGTCATTAATATCACTTAATATCAATGGACTCAATTCACCTATAAAAAGGCACAGGCTAAGAGATTGGGTACGAAAACAGGATCCAACGTTCTTTTGTTTACAAAAAACACACCTCAACTACAAAGACAGCCATCTACTCAGAGTAAAGGTTTCGGAAAAGGTTTTTCAAGCAAATGGACCTAAGAAACAAGCAGGTGCGTCCATACTAATTTCTAACAAAGTTGACTTCAAACTAAAATCAATCAGAAGTGATGGAGGTGGACATTTTATACTCAGAACAGGAACAATTCATCAGGATGAAGTCTCAATCCTGAATATCTATGCCCCTAATATAAAAGCACCCAGTTATGTAAAAGAAACACTATTAGAACTCAAGGCAGACATGACAACCACACACACTAGTAGGAGACTTCACCACACCTCTCTCACCAATGGACAGGTCAATCAGACAGAAACCTAATAGAGAAATAAGAGAATTAATGGAGGTAATGAATCAAATGGACTTAACAGGCATCTATAGAACACTCCACCCAAATAGGAAAGAATATACCTTCTTCTCTGCAGTGATGTGGAAGGGTCTTCTGTTTTGAATTGATTTCATTGGTTAATTAATAAAGAAACTGCTTGGCCTGATAGGTCAGAACATGGGTTGGTGTAGTAGACAGCACAGAATGCTGGGAAGAAGGGAAGTAATCCAGACGCCATGGAGCCAGCCGCCAAGTCAGACATGCTAATCTTTCATGGTAAGCCACCACCTCATGGTGGTACACAGATTACTAAGTATGGGTTAACATATAGTTATCCTCCTGGATATTGGAAGTAGACAAGATTGCTGGGCAAAATTGGGAACTTGGGGGTGGGGGTGGGATGGGGGTAAGGGGAGATGAGGAGAGAAAAGTGAGAAGGGGAGGATGGAGAGAGCTTGGGAGAAATGGATGGTTGGGATGGAGGATGGGTGGATATGGGAGCAGGGAAGTATATATCTTAATTAATGGAGCCATTTTAGGGTTGGAAAGAGACTTGACTCTAGAGAGATTCCAAGGTTTCCATGGAGATGTCTACAGCTAGTTCCTTGGGCAGCTGAGGAGAGGGAACCTGAAATGGCCCTATCCTATAGCCAAACTGATGAATATCTTGCATATCAACATAGAACCTTCATCTGGCGATGGATGGAGATAGAGACAGAGACCCACATTGGAGCACTGGGCTGAGCTCCCAAGGTCCAAATGAGGAACAGAAGGAGGGAGAACATGAGCAAGGAAGTCAGGACCGTGAGGGGTGCACCCGTCCACTGAGACAGTGGGGCTGATCTAACGGGAGTTCACTAAGGCCTGCTGGACTGGGTCTGAAAAAGCATGGGATCAAACTAGACTGTCTGAATGTGACAAACAATGAGAGTTGACTGAGAAGCCAAGGACAACGGCACTGGGTTTTGATCCTACTACATGTACTGGCTTTGTGGGAGCCTAGTCTGTGTGGATGCTCACATTCCTAGACCTGGAAGGAGGAGGGACCTCTGACTTCCCACAGGTCAGGGAAGCTTAACTGCTTTTTGGACTGGAGAGGGAGAAGGAAGGAAGTTGGGGGAGGGAGAGGGAAATGAGAAGTGGGGAGGAGGCAGTAATTTTTAATTAAAAAAAACCTCTATGAGTGCTCAATATCCTACCTAACAAATATCGACATAATAATTATAGAAGAATGAGAGAAATAGTATTTGCAACCTTGTTTTAGTAACTTTCCTAAAACATTGTACTATATACATGCTCTTGATAAAAAGAAAAAAAATAGGTCTGCTACTTCTTCATGTAAATATTTTGAAGCTCTTAACTGCAGCGCACTGCGCCCCCCGTCTGTGCTCTATGTGCTAGAATCCAATTCTGAGCTTCAAGCAAGGGGCTGGAGGTTGAGAACACAAGCATAGAAACAGACAGACACAAGGACCTCCATCACTGGTACAAAAGCCCTTCTTTAATAGCACATGGAGGCTTAAATACCCAACAGTCAATGGCCAACAGGTGAAAATCCCATCCTCTGATCCTCTAGGCAAGGCACAGCTTTTAGTAACTTCAATTAGAAGCCTCTAGCAGGGAAGAGCAGCTGAAGGCCAGGACTCCAATTGGTCCCAACACTTAACTAGCAGAAAATATGTTTAAGGTATACTTTTGATAAAGAACTGTTTCTAGAATATACAGAAAGCTAATAGCCAGAATTCCAAAATAATATCACCTATGGAAATATTGGCAGATATTTTACTAGAGAAATGATGCAGGATTACTAAACATGTGACAACTCATTCTTTGTCATTAAACATGATCACCTGTATAATTCACAAATAAACTGCTAAGTGATTATCATTAAATCCTTAAGAGAGTTAATACTTTAAACTATACATTAGTAGTAGTCGTAGTATTTGGTAGCAATCACTAATAGGAACAAATTTCCTGTTTAATTTGAATTAGATGATAACCTGGATATTAATCATATAAGGCACTAATAACAAAAACTCTAAATAAAAGCTATTCTCATATGCAAAACTCAGGGATTTTATATACATACATACATGCCTACACATAAAGTGTAGGCATGTATATATGTATGTAAATTTTTTGAAACAGTTTCTCTGAATAGCTTTGTTGCCTATCCTGAAACTATCTCTTTTTGACTAGACTTGCCTTAAACTTAAAGAGATCCACCTGCCTTTACCTCCCAAGTTCTGGGATTAAAGATCTGCACCACCACCACCTGGCTTTTTCTCTTAAAATAGTAAACAGTGCCGGGTGTGGTACCACATGTGTTTAATCCCAGGGCTGGGGGGGGGGCGGGCGAGGCCGACTGATCTTTATAAGCTCTAGGCCTGCCTGATTCTAGGACAGAGTTAGTTCCAGGACAACCAGAAACCCTTGTCTTGAAAAAAAAATAGAGAATAAACAGTGTCATAATAAACCAAAAAGTGATGTTTTGAATGAATAATTAAAAAGCTGACGAATTCATATAAGTTCAAAAATTAGTAAACAAAATTAGTGTTACTGCTAAACTAAATTTACTCTCTGGGTCACAGTGAGTAAATACTAATGTATCTATGATAAATGATTATAAACAAGAAATGAAAACCATCTAGAAAACATGAAAACAAAAAAATAAAAAAACAAATTAACATCTCAACACGAATAAACAAGACACACACATAGATGAAGAAACACATGTTCACACAACAGGTATTCCACAAAAACCCTGAACTGGAAGCCATACTGTATAAGCAAATAATGTAGAAAATAACAGCAAAAACAAATTTTTAAAAACTTCCCTGAAAATATGAGACACGAACATCCAGAAAAGCCATTGAGTTCATTTTGTGATGGCTGTCTACATCTGGACATGGTACTGTCTTAAGAGTGATTTGTTTTTCCAGTTTGACTCAGTTGTTCGCGATCCTAGAGAAGCTAATTAGAAGGTGAATCCAAAGACAAACATATAGGCATCCTCCTGAATATTAACCTTCATCAGGCGATGAAAGGAGACAGAGACCCACATTGGAGCACTGGACAGGAATCTCAAGGTCCAAATCAGGAGCAGAAGGAGGGGGAGCATGAGCAAGGAACTCAGGACCGCGAGGGGTACACCCACACACTGAGACAATGGGGATGATCCTTCGGGAATTCACCAAGACCAGCTAGCCAGGGTCTGAAAAAGCCTGGGATAAAACCGGACTTACATAGCAGACAATGAGGACTACTGAGAACTCAAGAACAATGGCAATGGGTTTTTGATCCTACTGCACGTGCTGGCTTTGGGGGGGCCTGGGCAGTTTGGATGCTCAACTTACTAAACCTGGATGGAGGTGGGCGGTCCTTGGACTTCCCACAGGTCAGGGAACCCTGATTGCTCTTCAAGCTGATGAGGGAGAGGGACTTGATCGGGGAAGGAGGAGGGAGATGGGAGGCGGTGGCGGGGGGGGGGGAGGAGGCGAAGATCCTTAATTGAATAATAAAATTTAATAAAATAAAATAAAATAGTCAAAAAAAACACCTTATTTTTCTTTTGCAAGTGGCTATCAAATGAAGACAGCCTATGGCTTATGGAAGGGGCATGTGTTCTCCTCTTTTCATCTCCAGGACCCCATCTAATGCATACCTGTGTGAGCCTTGTGTTTGCTGCGACAGTCTCTGAGGTCTTATGTGTACCATCCTGTAGCGTTTTAAAGGCTACTTTACACGATCCACTCTGGTTCATATATACTTTCAGCAGCTTCTTCTGCAAGGCTTCCTGAACCCTGACGGGAGGGATATGATGGAGGAGACATGTCTTTTATAACTAAATGTTCTCTGCATATAGCTGGCTATGGATTTGTATTTCTTCTCATTGGCTGCAGGAGAAAGCTTCTCTGATTATGACTGAGCAAGGCACGGCTCCGTGATACTAGCATAATGTTGTTAGGAGCCATTTGATCACTATAATCGTTTAGCAGAACAGTATTGTTTAGTTTCCCCATAAGTCCCTGGCCTATCTAGTCTTAGTTTCTCTGCCACAAAAGCAGCATTGGGTCTAAGTTCAATTTCGTGAAGTGGCATTTAACTCAAACCAGATATTTATAGATTATTCCTGCAAGTTTTATCCCTGTATTGCACAAGTGTAAGGGGCAGGTAGTCACTCTTACAGATCAAAGGGTTTTCTCCTTTGCTAGTTTGGAGAGTAGCATACAGTACCACAAATTCTAGTCTTTAGGGGTGAAGGTCTTAGGTAGGTCATAGATTGACCTCTCTGTGTTCTTGTGTAGTTGTGGTCTTCAGGCTTAAGACCTCGGCATCAGTTTGTGGAGAGCTGTCAATAGCCTTTGGAATAGCATAGGTTGTTTAGGAGTTCTCATGAAAATTCTTTGGCAAAAAAAAAAAAAATTATTTTGATTTAACCCATTCCTGGTACTTGAAGTTTCATTTGGTGATGAGAAATGTGCAGCTAGGGCTCTGACTTCCCCATTATTTGGTGATCTCATTTAGATAACTGTCACACACACACACACACATGCACACCAAACACACGCACACCACACTGTGTGTGTGTGTGTAAAGAATTATTTCTTATTAGGAAAGAATGTGACTATTTTATAAGGATTATTTTTCTTTGAACCCCTGCTTTTAAGTGACTGCATAATTCATCCCACTTAAAGAGCATAAAACAGATAACATTTTGCTTACTCAATGAACTGAGACAAAACTTAATTTGAAGCATAAAAAACAATGGACAAATCAATGCCAATTTCAATGGGAATGCCTTCAAAGCTTCTAATGGTCATCCTTTTGCATATTAATGGTTTTATTAAGTACAAACAAACAAATAAAACAAGAGCTAATATAAAAACAAACTATTAACTCTAGAGAGACTGTAAAACTGGAACATTGGGATGAATAGAAAATTCTTAGAGTCAATTACGGAGTCAGCAGATGTAAGATTGCACACCTATCAAGCAGGTATGCTCCAATCCTAAAAGATCATAAACAGCATTGATCCCAGGGCTCAGTTTATTGCCTCTTTCACTTTAGTAGACCTCTAAGCTCTTGTTTCCTCATCAGTAAAGTATAATAGTAAAAATTCAAACTAACCCACTTTAGAGATCAAATAATGTTATCTTTATAAGGTGTTTAGAAATGTACAGAAGAATAGTTTTCAGTTGAAAATGGCATCGTAATTCAAATGCACATCATTTAAAGATCATTTCACATTGATGTGAGAATTACATATTTTTCCCTCTAAGCAGAACAAAGGTTTTTCCTGAAAGTTCCTCTTGTAGCAGCAGTTAAAAGAATAACACTGTTTTCTCATCAATCTTTTTCTAAAGGCAAGATAGCATCATAACACTCAAGGAGAAACACCTTATTACATGTTTTGTTAGTGAACTGTTCCTTATGGTCTGACATCATCATCAATCCTTTACATTGTGACTAGCATTCTGACTATCACTTCATCTCTGATTAAGAACACATGTCATTCCATTAAAACCAGTCTTTTAAAAGGATTCTTTTGCATTGAAAAATTTTCATTTAAAATCAATGCCATTCTCCATACTCTGGTATGCCAATGCAGCAGATGTATACTTCTGTGTAGCTCATTGGCCTCAAAAAAGGTGAATTAGGGACAAGCAAGCATTGTGTACTCTTGATTCCCATTCAGGTGCTTACTTGCTGTTAGTGCTCAGGCAGGTAAATCTCTAATTTATGGTTTCCTTTTCAAAGGAGCAGTGAAAGTGTGTATTAAGCTCATGGAATACTTTTGAGGACTAAAAGACTCACGTTTCTCTTTTGAACTTCCATGTGTAGAGAGAACAATGAAAGTTGGTGCTACCTTCATTGTAATTGTTGTTTGTAATAACAAGTGGGGCTCCTTGAAGGATTTAGTTTTCTTTTGTCTCTATGAAAACTTCAATTGTAAGCTCATCTTCACAAATGAGCATATACACACAGGCAAACACCTATATAGCTCTTCTTATCCTTCTTCCTATTTTCTTCCTTTTACTATTATGGCTAAGTGATGTTTTATTTTGTTGTCCTTGAGTATGATAAATTAATTTTTATATTATTGTATTTTAATTCCTTAGGACTTACAAATAGGCAGGATTTTTAATAGGTACAGAAAAGGTGTTGTATAAAGTGAAGTGCATCTCAGTCCAGTGATGCTCTGGAGATGCTCATTTTTCCATTAAGCATTACTAAATCCCAACATATTTACACTTCCTGGCTTTTTCTGGAAGGAATAGATGTAAGATGATGGATAAAACCAATTATGTATAAACTTGGAGAAATGTTAAAATATTAATAAAACATATGCACTATTTATGAGCATAGGGATTTACCCATCTCTTTTCTATTATGTTGATTTTGAGTCTTTTTTCACTAATAAAAGTTTATCAGTAAAAAATTTCAAACTCCTTCTATATTCTATAAGCCATCTATGTAGATACGCTTGTCTTTCTTCTGCGAGTGCTGAAAATCTCTGATTCCATGTTACACATATTCTACCCTTTGCATAGAACATGGTGGGTTTATAGCTAATTCTACTGCTAAAATGTCCTTCTACATTTTCTTTTCAAATTCTCCAACAGATTCCTCATTGTCAAATTAAATGGCAAGTTCTCAGTCATCTTTGTATCTGAGCTGTGCAGAATATTGAACAAGAAGCTTGTGTGTCTGGGGGGGGGTATTCATTTGTAGTTAAATTTTCAAAAAAAGACACTCTGAATTTTTATCTATTCCTATCCATATGATTTATTTACATCGTCTATTTCTGCTTCAACCTTTAAGTGTAAGAATATTCAAAATTAAATCTGATGAGTTCATTTTCAACTGTTTGTAACTGGTGCCATTTTCAAACTTTAAAGTATACTTGCACATAGAAGTCCAATACATGTAAAAGTATCTCAAATTTTAAAATAGAAAATCTGCTTTATGCCTAATATTCCACATTCCATCTGTAACCATATCTCATAAGGTAGAATTACCAGGCAGCCTGCAAACCCGGCTGCATATGAAGTCCTCATTTAATCACTTGTGATCCTTCTGTGTGCTTATAAGTGTTTTATCTCTTCTTTTCATGCCCATAGCTAGTCTTAAAATGAAATTACCTTGATTCTATACTTACCCTTTCTTAATTTGACACCTTTTTATTTGCTTTGACTAATTACCTCCCAGATTAGTTCAAATACTAAAATTGTTATAACTAGAACATCCCAGCTCCAAAGCTTTGTCTCAAAAGTCTACCCCTCTACCCAACAGTTTTTATCCCATAGGTTGTTACCCCTTTATGGTTTGCATATCAGATATCCTAAATATATGATATTTATATTATGATTTATAGCAATAGCAAAATTATTGTTAGAAATTCACAATAAATTCATTTTATGGTTGAGGTCACCACAGCATGAGGAACTGTATTAAAGGATCATAACATTAGGAAGCTTAAGAGCTACTACTCTACACGGTATCGCAGTAAAAGATCATACCTAAGATCGTTCAGAGTTTTCAACTTACAGCCTCCTTCACTGACCAGTGAATTCAGAAAGAACCCAGGTTACATACATTTACTACAAAGAGCTTTAAAATCCTGCCACTGATGTAGTTTTGACTTCTGGTATACTGTCCCTTAGATCCAGTTTTAACAAAACCTCTCTTTTCATTGAAGACATACTTCATATTCCTATTCCAGGACTTTGCAATGACTGTATCATATTTCTGGAATGTGACATATCCAGCATTTGCAAAGTAATCCCACCTCAAGCTTTCTTATCAATCAAAACTACTTTGTTTTCTTGCTGTGCCTATCTTGAAACTTTTATTTAAAAATTTAGGCCTCTGGAATTCAATGAAAATAAAGAAACAACATACTCAAACTTATGGGACACTATGAAAGCAGTACTAAGAGGAAAGTTCATAGCACTAAGTGCCCACTTAAAGAAAACAGAGAAAGCTCATATTGAAGACTTAACAGCCCACCTGAAAGCTCTAGAAAAAAAGAAGCACACTCACCTAGGAGGAATAGAAGACTGGAAATAATCAAACTGAGGGCTGAAATCAACAAATAGAAACACAGAAAACAAT
>NC_022013.1:37362017-37365419 GCF_000317375.1 Microtus ochrogaster | reverse complement strand
AAACTTGTTCTTTTTTTTTCCTTTTCTCAATAAAAAAAAAAAGAAAAAAAAAAGAAAAATTTAGGCCTCCCTCTTACTCATTTTCATCACCTACTCACTTTTTTCCATAACACTTAGTACTTTTTCAAATAGCACAAAGTCCTTTTATTCATATGTCTTCCCTACCAATATGTAGCTGTGATAATTTCATGAATGTTTCTGTTATGTTCAATATTGTAAACTGAACACACACACTACTCCTGGTGTTTAAGTTGTGCTTGATAAATATTTGATAAGACATAAAATTATAAGATTTTTAGTTGAGCATATAGTACAAAAATAATCTATAACTGATACTATGTCATATTGCTGTGGGATATTTTTTTAACTATTCAAAGATGTGTTGTATTTGATTATGTTGTATAATAAATATTTAATTATTTAAAGATGAGTTTCTGTTTTACTTTGCCTGCCTTGAGCTCTTGATTGGTTTAATAAAAAGATGAATGCACAAAAGTGAGGGAGAAGGTATAGACAGGACTTCCAGACAGGGATAGTAAGTAGGAGGAAGAATTTAGACTCAGAAGAAGAAAGCAAAGAAACATCAGGGATATAGAAGGGACCAGCCAAACAAACACAAAGGAAGCAGAAAAGTAGGGCTAAAAAAAAAAAATAAAGAGAGGTAAAAAGCTCCAAGGCAAAACTCTGATGAATAGAAACAGGTTAAATTAAATTAAACTGCTAGTAGAACAAGCCTAAGATAAGATTAGACTGACTAACTAATAGCCAGTCTTCATGTTTTTATTTGGGAGCTGGTGGTGACCAGAAGAAAATTTTAACTGTAATATGTAGTTCATATTTGGAAATGTTTTAATTAAATTGACTAGACCCTTATAATTTATTTTTATTTCTCTTAATAAGTATAAAGCATCAATAATAAGTAAAAGATAAATTTAGCACACATTTAAAAATAGATGTGAAATTCAATTTATTCTGAGACCAAATATATTCCTTATTCTCTCTCTGTGTGTATATGTGTGTATTTCTCTCTCTCTCTCTTTTTTATTATGGATTGCATCTTGGGTCTGAGGTATGCTAACTATTGATTACATATCTCATCTGACATTTATTTTAAATAATAACTCTGACATAAACCTAGAAAATAAACAAAGAACTATATCTACCAGTTATTAAGCAAGACCTCTTCCATGATACTCCTTTCAGCCTAATGGTTGTCTGTGTAGTCTTATTACCAGAGAAGAGTGCTGTAGCTTTACCACTCCTTTCATGAGCTTCTTTATATCTGAGCATTTTTCTATTAATCTTCATGGAAACCTAGGGCAGAAGCAATGTCAATGTATTACAATATTCTTGAACTATATAATAATTTCAATGGTCAATTTGTGGACTTGGGTATTTCATATAATTATATAAAATCTTATGTTTCATAAAAAGACTCACTGAATTATTTTCAATGATATTGTTTATTTTCTTACACTTTTAGTAGATTTGCCTTTTTAAAATATTCATTTAGTTTTTTACTTTTTAAATTTAATTTTATTGAGCTATACATTTTTCTCTGCTTCCCCCACTTCCTTTCCCCTCCCCTTCAACCTTCTCCCATGATCCACATGCTCCTGACTTACTCAGAAGATCTTGTCTTTTTCTACTGCCCATGTAGATTCAATCCTATATGTCTCTCTTTTGGGTACTTGTTGTCTATGTTCTCTGGGATTGTGAATTGTAGGCTGGTTTTCTTTGCTTTATGTCTAAAAGCCACTTATGAGTACTTATAATACTTGTCTTTCTGGGTTTGGGTTACCTCAATCAATAAGATGTTTTCTAAATCCATCCACTTGCCTGCAAATTTCAAGATGTCATTTTTTTCTGCTCTGTAGTACTTCATTGTGTAAATATACCACATTTTCCTTATCCATTCTTCTGTCAAGGGGAATTTAGATTGTTTCCATGTTCTGGCTATGACAAACAATGCTGCTATGAACATAGTTGAGCACATTTCCTCTGGTACTATTGAGCATCCTTTGGGTATATACCCAAAAGTGGTATCACTGGGTCTTAAGGAAGGTTGTTCTCTAATTTTTTGAGAAATCACCATACTAATATCCAAAGGGGCTGTACCAGTTTGCAATGAAGAAAGAATTAATAAATGGGACCTCCTGAAACTGAAAAGCTTTTGTAAAGCAAAGGACACAGTCAACAAGACAATACTACAGAATGAGAAAAGATCTTCATCAACTCCCCAGCAAAGGATTGATCTCCAAATTATACAAACAACTCAAGAAATTGGCCATCAAAAGAACAAATAATCCAATGAAAATGTACTATAGACCCAAATAGAGAACTCTCGATATATTTCAATATGTTTTTCAAACATACTATATAGTGTTTACATAAAATATTTTGTAATTACTTATTAAATGATTGGATTATTCCCAATTTAAATAAACAGTAAGTTCTTGAATAGTATATAATAATATTTATTAACCATGCATATTATTTTATTCAGGATATATATTAACTATGAACATATTTTCCCCACATTCTCTAATTTCCAGAGAATTTATTTTGAAAGACAAATTTTACCATCTTTCTTGTATTTTTAAGCATTACATGACCTGGACTTTCATTTTACATGTGGAATCATTTCTTTTAAAAATAAAATCAATGAAGTAACGTAGCTTGTTTACTAGTTTGAGGATATCAGTTTGTTATCTTTATAATTTGCAAAGCATGGATGTCTATTCACTCCAAAGCTATAAATTAATCACACTCCTGACTAAGAATCCCCAGAGCTGAGATGACAAGCTTGTGCGATCTTATCTGACTCAAGAAAATTATCATGCCATCAAGATGTATTAGATATCATTTTAATTTTATTGCTTTGAATTCTACTTCCCATAAGTGAGGACTGTGCTTGTGATGGCTCACGTGTGATGCTGTAACAAATTCTATAATTCTTGTGGCTGGAAAGAGACAAAGAAAGCATTTGTTGTACAATCCCAAAATGGACATTCCAGTCCCAGATAGGGCTAATTCCAAGTCTAGTGAGGGTGTTTTCCAGCTGCATCTTCACTTGGTGAGAGAATCGCAGTTCCTTGTACTTCCTTCCTAAGACACAGATTGTTGAAGACCGGTCTCGACAAAAATACTTCTTACCAGGGTAAGGGCATGGGAATTGAAGAAATGTAAGTAAAGTATATGAAGACACATAAAAAAAAATAACAGGACAGAAAATATAGAAAGTATTGGGAAGGAATTCCTGTGGCTGAAATCCTGAAATTCACCCACATTTATTTTTGGGAATATACCCAAGAGAGACCCTATCATACAACAAAAGTATATGCTCAACTATGTTCATAGCAGCATTGTTTGTAATAGCCAGAACCTGGAAACAACCTAGAT
>NC_022013.1:37353611-37361222 GCF_000317375.1 Microtus ochrogaster | reverse complement strand
ATAAAATAAAATAAAATAAAATATATAATTCCTATTTCTTATCTCCATTTTGTATGTTGGCTTTATATAGCAGTTGTATTATTTCTTGTATTATTTGCAAGGAAGTAATAAATTCATGCTTTTGAGTTTGTGATACAGTGAATTTTTTAACTCTGTAAATATAGCTGAGTAATAATATCTCCAATCATTCCTACCCAAGATTATTATTTTTATATACTCTCAAACTAATATAAAAGATCCAAGAATGGTTTAACCAATTTCCATAAAGTCTTGGTGCAGCTACGTCAAGCTTCATCCCCATCTCTTTGTGTGTAATCTTGCTCCCTTTATCCATTTTAATATTCATAGAAATAGTTATATATAGAAAGATAATAATTCCAATAAAATAGCTGGGGTTATGTGGTTTATGTCCCTTAGATATAAATGTCACATGCTTTGTAAATAAGAGGGCATTTACCAATGTAATGATAGTATTACAGTTTGTTTCGCCATAGCATTTTTTGTATGTATGGGTGGATTGCAACTTATAATTTTTCCTCAGTTTTGAATAAATATGAATTTTGGCTGGAATATTTTAAAAAATAATAACTCATCACTGTGATGAAACTTTAGAAGCATTAGGGTAGTGTATCTCATTTTGGCAACATTAGGTTGATGACTTGGTTAACGTAACCTAACTGTAAAAGCAACTAAAAACCCAACTGTAATAATAAAATAAAAATTTAAAAACATGCCTGTAAATAATAAAACCTAAATTGTTTTGTTATACCAACTAATTTTACTTATCCCATCTTTACCTGTATGTGGTATCATATGCTAATATATTTTTACTCTATACCTATTTCGTATTAGCTAAATTTTGTAAGAAATAGATCTTTTGTTTTACTTGTTTATTGACTGAGTGGTAGATTGATTGGCTGGCTGATTGATGCCAGTATGAGTTCATGTTATCACCACTATCTTTGCCTGGTTCTTGGCCCATCAAAATAGTTTCTTTCTCCTCAATATTCTTTAATACCCTTTGAACAGTTTGTTAAGATTGGAACAACAAAGTTGACTCAGTGAATGTTCTTTTTGTTCCAAATTGGAATCAGTGTCTCCAAGAAATTCAGTCCCTTTGATAAAGACCAGATTATATCTTCTACATTTTTATAATCATTATTGATCGCTCAAAATATTTGGTGGTACAAGAAACTATCAACCAAATTTTATCTTTCTATTTCTAAATGTTATAGATAACATCACAAATTAACACAACAAAGGGTAGTCTTTTGCAATGAAACAAATTCATTTTTCTATACAAAAGAGTTTGTACTATTTTAGAAAAGAATATTAAGCTTTCTGGGCACAGTTTAGATTTGGCTTTGCAGGTAAGTAAACATAAAGAACATAGAGGATCTTTAGTCTCCTTTACACATTTTTCAATTAACATTTACCCTTTGGATCAACTGGCTTCTCCCCAGGGTACAGCCATGGGCAGCTGAATGATGAACTCGCCTGCTCCAACTCCCTCAATGCACTGAACTATTTTAATTGTTGACCCAGGTGGGGAGATGATTGATGTGAAACAGAAATCAGGGCTCTTCACTCTTAGACTTTATAAGATCCCCTTCCATTTATCATTCACCATCCCAAAGCCCTCAAGATTAGCTTTGTTTAAAGACTATTTGCATTTAAATTGTAGGGATATAGTAGAGTACTTGTATTTCATGACTGAGGTTAAAAGCTAAAGTCATCAGTGGTTTAATCCTTTCTAAAACAGCAATCCCTAAAGCAACCCAAACCATTGAACATCCTTCATGAATTACTAGAAATTTTCCAGGCTAGGGGATACTTTTAAGTTAACAATTAAAAAAGGCAAAGAGATTGCTTGCATTTTCCTGCAAGGTTCTAGCCCAAAATAAACTCTTGTGGAGAAACAGCCCCTTTGGAGGCACTGTTTCTAGAAAAAGAAGAAATTTTTATTTTCTGAAAATACAATTGTGTAAGCCAATTTTTCTCAAGTACCATGCAGAGTTAATTGACTTCCAGTAACCTAAATTACGCTGTTGCCTTACAGTTCAATATAAAATTGTTAAGCAGAGGCATTTAGAAATGTGTAGAATGAAAACATTAGGCAGAAAATGGACTGCAATGTTACATTATAATAATTTGAAACAGAATATATCCAATGCAGGTTATTTATAACTGTGCATTTAACACAATTATCTTCATTCCTCATTTTTTTCATAGAATTCAGAGGGTCATTTATATTAAGTAAAAAATAACACTTTTGAGATTTTATCAGTAAAGTTAGTTAATTTGAATAACATATAGCTGTTTATTTTAAAAAAGTTCAAGATGCCTCTTAATTTGTCTTAGCAGGATATCTCTGAAATAGCAGTCTACCTTTACATAACACGCATGAGGCATAAGGTTCAATTTTTGGTACCTAGATGAATAATGATTTCTAAAGCTACAAAGGCATTTTTACACTACCAAATATGTTTTAATTTCATGTTGAGGATAACGGAGAGGATACTTGAATTCATATTAGAAAACTTGATGAAAAGTTGCTTGAAGGAAATGACTGAAGTTTGAGTCTGCATATGTAAAATCAATTTTTTGACGTTATATTTTAGAACAACTATTCTTCTGCATAGTTTACACTTTTCTTTGTCTTATATAAGCTTACCATTTGTTAGTTGTTGTTCTAAGTGTCTGTGTATTGGTCTGTTCAGGGAGATAATTCCTGTGCCAATGAGTTCAAAACTTGATTTTTGTTCAGGATAATAAATAGGGATCTATTTTTATTCTTATATGTAGTGACAACTGGTAAGACCAGCACTGTTTGTTGAAGATGCTTTCTTTATTCCATTGTATAATTTTGACTTCTTTGGCAAAATCAGGTGCCCATAAATGTGTGGATTGACATTTGTTGCTTGGAATCGATTCCACTGATCCATCTGTCTGTTTTTATGACAATACCATGTAGTTTTTTTTTTTGATATATCTTTGTAGTAGCACTTGAAATTGATGGTGGTGATACCTCTGGAAGTTATTTTACTGTACAGAACTATTTTAGCTGTCCTGGGTTTTTGATTTTCCATATGAAATTGAATATTGTTCTTCCAAAGTCTGTAAAAGGTTATCTTGAGATAGTGATGGAAATTTTGTTGAATCTATAGATTGTTGATGGAAACACAGCCATTTTTAATGTTAATTTTACTGTTCCATGAGCATGGGAGATCTTTTTATCTTCTGAAATATTCTCCAATTTATTTCTCCAAAAACTTGAAGCTCTTCTGACATACGTCCTTCAGTAGCATTGTTAGAGTTACCCCAAGATATTTTATATTTTTTGTGGCTATTGTACAGGGTTTTGTTTCCTTGATTTCTTTCTAATTTCAAATATATCATTTATATATGAGGAAGGCCTACTTATTTTATATTTTTGAGTTAGTTTTGTATGCAGCCACTTCACTGAAAATGTTTATCAGCTGAAGGAGTTTCATGATAACATTTTTTATATCATATTCATCAAGGGATACTTGAACTTCTTCTTTTCCAATTTGTATCTCCTTGAATTCCTTTATTTGTTTTATTGTTCTAGCTAGATCTTCAAGAATTATTTTGAGTAAATATGGACAGAATGGACAGCCTTGTCTTGTTCCTAATTTTAGTGAAAGAGTGGTAGGGAGGAACCATGTGTAGCTAGGATTCTTAATTGGGGGCTAAACAGAAGGATGCTCTTTGGGGGGGGCATGAGCTAGGAGAGAAGGTTAACTACTTGCTATCCAGTCTAGACGGATAGAAATCTAGACAAGATTTCCTTTTAAACCTCTGATAGGGCCTTGTGAGAGGGAACAGAATTCCTACAAGTGCTTCCAAACCACTCCTGGTAGTTTTGGATTTACAGTTCCCAGTTAGAACTGCAGTGGCTTGTGGGGCAGTTATTGAATTTAATGATAAACAATACCTTGAATCCCTAATCTCTCCAAGACCTTTATCATGAAGGGATGTTTGATTTTGTCAAAGGCTTTAGAGCATCCAGTAAGAAGACTGTACAATTTTTCTTCCAGTTTGTTTATATGATACATTATATTGACAGCTTTTCCTGTGCTGACCCATTCTGGCACATTTGGAATGCAGCTATTTAATCATGAAAAACGATCTTTTTAATGTGTTCTTGGATTTGAAGTTTGAGTATTGCACTGAGTGTTTTTGTAAATCATCACTAATAAGGGGGATTGTTCTGGAATTCTTATTCTTCTTTGTGTGGTTTGGGTATTATAGTGACTTTTGTCTCACAAAATTTGGTAATGTTCCTTATCCTTCTATATTGTGAAATTATTTGAGGAGTATTGCTATTTGCTCCTCTGTGAAGGTCTGGTAGAATTCTTAAATAAAGTTATCTGACACGGGGCTCTTTTTATGTTGGGAGATTTTAATGACTGCAACTAACTTTTTAGGAATTGTATATCTATTTAAATTATTTGTCTGAACTTGATTGCGCTCTGGTCAGTGGTATCTATAAAGAAGTTTGTTGTTGTAGGCTATTTATTCATTTCCAGGCACTCAGACCTCAAATAACCACACAGAAGCTATATTATTTGCAATAATGTTTGGCCAATAGCTTAAGTGTATTTTCTAGCTTACAAACCACAATCCCAGAGAACCTAGGCAACAATGAGGACCCTAAGAGAGACATGCATAGATCTAATCTACATGGGACGTAGAAAAAAAAAAGATCTCCTCAGTAAATTGGGAGCATGTGGACCTTGGGGGAGGTTTGAAGGATAGGGGAGAGGCAGAGAGGGGGGGCAGAGAAAAATGTAGAGCTCCATAAAAATCATTTAAAAATAAAATAAAACAAGGACTAGATGTTAATCAGACATTTCAGAGACATAAAAGAAAGTTTCCTTAATTTTAATATAAAAATAATACACATAAAACACAAACATATAAACATAATACATAAACAGCTGATGGAGAAAATACCTCAATAAAGATCCTCAGGTATGTTCAAATTTACAACTGGAGCTAACTATGACCTTCTATCCCTTGTCAACCTTGACACACAATCATATCAACACTTTAAACTATAACATTCTTGGAACCCTGGAACACAGATTGCTCCAATACTGAGGGGAGCTGGGAAGTAAGTCAATAGCCACTGGGCTGAAGAGCCAGACACCGAATTTCCTGACCAGCAGGAAGGAACAGCCACCAGATGAGGATTCTTCTCAAATCACACTTTATTGGAGCCTCTTGGTTGTAGGGAGAGCAGAAAGCAAGGGGCCAGGAGCCATGAACTATAGCTGCTTATATAGGGAGTCTGCCTAGCAACTTTTGATACTTTGATACTTTAACTGCTTTTCTGGAGACCCACCTGCAGGAAAGAAAGCAGGGGAACATCCCTGTCAGTTACAGACCAGGATGTTCCCCTGCCGGTCAGGGGAAGTGTGGGCAGCTAGATCACAACAACTCACCCTGTTTTCCGGTAGAACTGCAACCCTAATATCAAGCGAGGCTGGGGCCAAATGCCATCTTGTAATGGCAGCTATTCAAATCGGCTCCCAGCAGTTCCCCCTTTCTGTTTTTCTCTGTAGGCCAGTGAGAAGGTCTTACTCCCGTTCAGGTCCGCACCTCATGATGCGAGGACCGATCAAAGGAGGCCCATAACTCCTGGTACTCCTTCTCCCGTGCAATGGAATAAACTCCTGGGAGGTGCAAAGGCAGTACTCAGAGTAAAAAATGCATACCTTCCTCAGTGCAATGGAGAATTTCTCCCTGAGAATGCAAAGGCTATGCAAGGAACAAACCTACTGGCCTTTTAGGACAGATAACCATACTTGGGGTGAATCACCATTCTCCAACGCGGTTAATGCTTGTAAAACCGCAACCTTCTCTCGAAATGTGAGCTCGGGGGCGGCATTTTAGTCTAGGCCAGATTATCCATCCCAAACAAAAAAAAAGGGGGGGGAGCTTCTCACTGTCATGGAACCACCCCCTCAAGTCAAGCCCACCACCAAAAGGTCATCTCCCCGGAAAGTCAAGACAAAGGAGAGGCTGAGCACACAGCTCTGAGGGGGAAGGAATAGCCCCCCTCAAAGTAGGGACTGGGGAAGCCTGCAAGAGCCAAACTGAACTTACTGCCCCAAAGGAATCCACCAGTGTGTTACCCTCTGAGCAAAGTTCAAAAGTGCCAGATGGTGGAAACACCACACGCCAAGTGTCAAACAGGTTCAGCTGGGGCCTGCAAAACCGAAGTGGGCACCGAGCAGAACACAGCAGCAACGTCCCTGTGAAGGACTCAGCAGTCGAGCCAGGGTCAAAGAAGCTGCTTCAATAAACGGGGAAAAACCGCAGCATTGTGGCTATCAGTGCCTGCAGCCAAAGCAGCAGTGTTAACAATCTTCATTGGTCTGATTATTAGATTCTTGCCTCCAGAAAATCCCCCAAGATCGAAAGATGAAGAAACTTCTTTTCCAGGGGGCACATAACGGACTAGCGGTAGAGCAGAGATTGCGGGGAACGAGAAGCGAGGCATGGAGCTCCGGGCAACCGGCTTCTGCCCTGCGCTGCTGTGGGGTTGCGCAATGGCAGTCATGGCGACACAGGGAAGGGAAGTTGTTTTGTTGGCACAGCAATGAAAGGGAACTCAGCTGGCTCATAAGCTGAGCGTATCTTCATTGAGTTCAAGTTCACTGTGCTAGACTGCAACAGCTTCCCGGGAGGCGCCAGCTCCTGCAAAGAGACCTTCAACCTTTACTGAGCAGAGTCGGATGTGGACTATGGCATCAATTTCCAGAAGCACCAGTTCAGTTCACCAAGATCGACACCATAGCCCCGGATGAGATCACAGTCAGCAGCAACTTTGAGGCTCGCAATGTCAAGCTGAACATGGTGGAGCGCATCGGTGAGGCCGCTCACCTGGAAGGGCTTCTACCTGGCCTTCCAGGACATAGGCGCCTGTGTGGCGCTACTCCCAGTCCGTGTCCAGAGATTCTGCAGAGCCTGGCTCACTTCCCTGAGACCATCACCATGGCCCTCTGCGAGACTCACCCCCTGGCCACTGTGGCTGGTACCTGTGTGGACCATGCTGTGGTGCTGTATGGGGGTGAGGAGCCTCTCATGCACTGCACGGTGAATGGCGAGTGGCTGGTGCCTATTGGGCAGTGTCTGTGCCAGGCGGGCTACGAGAAGGTTGCCGATGCCTGCCAAGCCTGCTCGCCAGGATCAGGAACAGCAGTGGCATCATCTTCGACCGGATCAGCAGTATCAGCATCCTGAAGAGCGGCTGGGTCATTGTCATGATGGACTTCAACAGTTCTGGTCAGGCGGCTCGGGACCCAATGAGGCACTTCTCGATCCTGGGGAAAAACACAAATAGCTCCCCTGGACCTCCAGATAACGGGGTCCGGGCCATACCATTTATTATCCAACACATCCTTCCACAACATTTTCCCTGCCCCTTCCGGGGAGGTGTGGGCGTGTCGGTTGGCTGCCGTATGACCTTTGCCATCCATTATCAAAAAATTAAGAGTAAAAAGGGCCATAGCAATCCTATTCCTGGGGGAGGCAGTCTCAGCCATTCCCCCTCTTTGTTTTTGTAAGAGCTCCTTGAGG
>NC_022013.1:37348802-37352466 GCF_000317375.1 Microtus ochrogaster | reverse complement strand
CTATCCCTTGTCAACCTTGACACACAATCATATCAACACTTTAAACTATAACATTCTTGGAACCCTGGAACACAGATTGCTCCAATACTGAGGGGGGCTGAGAAGTAAGTCAATAGCCACTGGGCTGAAGAGCCAGACACCCAACTCTCTGGGACCTCTCCAGTGGGACAATATCCAGGGACCCCTGCCCTAGGCTCTTCTACCCTGCCAGCACAGAAAATTCCTATGGCAGGGCTATATCCTAATGCCCCCTGCCTCCACATCCGCCTGTTTGCCTTCGAGCTCAGTGGAACCCTGGAACACAGATTGCTCCAATACTGAGGAAATTTAAGAGATGAGTCACCAGCAACAGGGCCAGACATCTGGATGCCCCACTCTCTAGGACCTCCCCAGTGGGACAAAACCCAGTGGCAGCTTCTGATCTCCCTCAGCTTTTCTAGCCAGCCAGCAGCTAGTATTCCTCCCACTAGGCTATCCCCCAACCCACCCTGCCCCCAAACCCATGTAGTAATTGTTTTTAGTGTCTGTGCTATAAGTTGCCAGTTCAGAAAGGCTTTTCCTTCAAAAAGGAGTTCAAGACTATTCCTTACACTCTCTTCTATCAGATTAGTGCATTGGGTTTTATTTTGAGGTCTTTTTTTTCTTATTCACTTGGTAATTAGTATGAATATATTTGTATTCTTCTAAATGCACAATCTAGTTTGTCAACTACCATTTGTTGAAAATGCCACCTGTCCTGGCTAGTTTAATGCTACCTGACACAAGCTAAAATGTAATTGGACTGTAAGCATTACTAGGAGCTCGTGGGACATTTCTTAACTTAATGATTGATATTAGAGGCCTCAAGCAATTGTGAGTTGATCCATCCCTGGCCTGGTGGTTCTGGGTTCTAAGGAAAGTAAGCTGAGTAGTTCATGTGGTCCAAGCCAATAAGAAACACTCCTCCATGACCTTTGCATAAGCTCATGCCTCCAGGTTTCTGCTGTTTTGAGTTCCTCTCATGACTTCTTTCAATGACGAACTGTGATGTTACTCTCCTTTCCAAGTTGTTTTTTGTTATGAAATTGTATCACTGCAATACTAACAATAACTAAACATTCTTGTTTTTTTCCCAGTGTATACTTTTGGATTCTTTATAAAAAAATTAGTCGTGTCAATGTATATCTGGATTTTCTATATGATTCTGTTGATCAATAAGTCAGTTTTTCTCCCGGTGTCATGCTTTTTTATTAATAAAACTCTGTAAAAATTTAAGTTCTGGGATTATGTTACTTCCAGCAGTTCTTTGATCATTATGGTATAATTCAATTACTTTCTTAAATATCTTAAAAATTTTATCATGCAAATATTTTACTTACTTGGTTAGTGTCATCCTAAGACATTTCGTATTCTTTGAAAATAGTGTAAAGGCTGTTGCTTACCTGATTTATTTATTTATTTATTTATTTATTACAGATTTCTGCCTCCTCCCTGCCACCACCTCCCATTTCTCTCCACCTCCCCCAATCAAGTCCCCCTCCCTCGTCAGCCCAAAGAGCAATCAGGGTTCCCTGCCCTGTGGGAAGACCAAGGAACCCCCACCTCCATCCATTTCTAGTATTTATAAGGTGGATTACATTTATTGATTGTTGTATATTGAACCAGGCCTGCATCTCTGGAATGAAGCCTATATAATCATGGTGGATAATATTTTTAATGTGTTCTTGGATTTGTTAATATTTTATTGAGAATTTATATCTATATTCATAAGGGAAATTGGTCTGTAATTTTCTTTCATTGTTGTGTTTTTAAGTGTGTTGGATGTCAGCGTAACTTGACATTATAAAACAAATTATGCAGTATTCCCTCTGTTTATATTTTGTGGAATAATTTGAGAAACATTAGCATTAATATTTTTTGAAAGTCTGATAGAATTGTGTGCTAAAATCATCTGGCTTTAAGCTTGTTTTTGTTTGTTTGTTTGTTTGTTTTCTTCTTTGGTAGACTTTTAATCACTGCAACTATGTTTGTTGCAGTTATAAGTCTTCCTAAATTGTTTATCTAATATTTATTTAATTTTGGTAGATAGTATACATCTAGAAAATTATCCATTCCTTTTAGAGTTTTCCAATTGAATGAGTAAAGTGTTTTAAAGTATGTCCTTATGATTATCTGTATTTCCTCAGTGTTTGTTGTTTACTCCCCTTTCATCTCTATTTTTTTTCAATTGAGTATTTTTCCCTGCCTTTTAGTTATTTTGGCTGTTTGTCAGTATTATTCATTTTCTTAAAGAACAAGTTTTGGTTTCATTGAGTCTTTGTTTGTTTCTGTTTTGATTAATTTCAGCCCTGATTTTGGTTATGTCTTGCCTTCTACTCAAGTGTGCTGTTAAGTTACTACTATGAGTTCTTCTTCTTCTTCTTCTTCTTCTCCTCCTCCTCCTCCTCCTCCTCCTCCTCCTCCTCCTCCTTCTTCTTCTTCTTCTTCTCAATGGCATTTAGTGCTATGAGCATGCCTTTAGAGCAACCTATTTTCTTCTCTGACTTACTTGCTTTTCTGCCTGTATTGCCTGGTGGGCTCACAGAGAATGCATGCTGCTTATGAGAATACAATCTGCTGCAGAACTGGGCCAGAGTGCTACCCTGGTCTGTGTCTGTCTGTTTTTTAAAGAGAGTGAGAGAGAAAAAATAAAAGTGTGGATTTTACTTGGTGGGAGGGGGAGAATCTGAGTGTGGTTGGAAGAAGGGAAATTATAATTGTCCAAAGAACTCTCAGTAAACTAAAACTGATGAGGGGTGGATGGACAGTAAGCAGGACAAGGTGATATTTTATCAATGGTATTGCTTTTCTAATGAACATGAGAATATTAGAGCAAAAACATAAGGTTGTTCCAGCTTTGACTTAGCCATAATACAAGCAAATTCAGAATTGTCTTTATGAGAGCTGTCTTTATAAGAACCAAAGTAAAGACATCCTTGAAGAAAGAATAGTAGTGTTTGCTCAACTTATACAAACAAATATCCATGGCTAGGAAGAAAAAGAGTCTTTGACTTTTTGCCACCTTGTATGGTGTGCATTGATACATGTGAGTATAATTGAATGGGAGTATGTTTGCACATTGAGGCGTTGTTGTGGAGGCTGGAGATTGTCTTTATCAAATGAGCCATGGGATTATAGCTGGAACACTATGTTACAGAGATTTTTATGTGGGTTCTATATATCCTAATCATTCTACAAATTCATTCAAGTGCATGAGCACTAGCTTCCAAACATCTGTTCTACTTCCTAACATCCCTAACCAGAAGGAATCTGCAGTTGACAAACACTTCCAAATGAAAATTTTCTGTTCTCTTAAATATTGTTTTGCAATATTCATGTGACTATTTCCTTTAACATGTTGTATATTTATTTACTAAAGTGACAAAATCTATTATAAATAGATGGAATTTATGATTTTCTAAAACAGTCTTTATATTATTATGCTAAAATTAAAATGTTTTCTTCAGTGATAAAATTTTTGTAGCATTATTTACTATTAAAAATGAGGTGTTCATAGGTTTGTGGGTTAAAATCTGGGTCTTCTATGCGATTCCATTGGTCGACTTCTCTGTTTTTATACCAATACCAAGCTGTTTTCAATACTGTAGCTCTGTAGTAGAGTTTGAAGTCAGGGATGGTAATGCCT
>NC_022013.1:37324791-37345372 GCF_000317375.1 Microtus ochrogaster | reverse complement strand
TCTCTTGTATTCTGTTGGTTATGCTTGTTTCTGTAGTCTCTATTCGTTTACCTAGATTTTCCATGTCCAGCTGGCCCTCTGTTTGTGTTTTCTTCTTTGTCTCCATTTCAGTTTTCAAGTCATGAACTGTTTCCATTATCTGTTTGATTGTTTTTCCTTGGTTTCCTAGGGTATCATTCACTGATTTACTCAATTCCTCAAACTTTCTGTTATACTTCTCATCCATTTCTATAAGGGCGTTTTTTATATGCTGTTTAAGGTCCTCTCTCACTTTCTTTTTTTTTTCTGTTCATTTATCCTTTAATAGCAATGCTGAGCAAACATAGGATTAAACAATACAATTTGTTTTTTTTATAATTTATAATGTCTGTTTTTAATTAAAATTTATATGACGCCAGTAAATATATGACTTGGAATAAATATTAGCAAAATTGTAACAGAAATACAGTTAAGTTTTACAAAGCCTTTCTAATTTTTTTAGCAATTTTTTTTTCTGGCTGTAATTATGTATAGTTTATGGTTACAAAATTTTGTCTTAAATATTATTTCAAAATGGATTGGTCCCTTAGCTTCTGGATTGCACAGTTTTTAGGCTGACATTACATGATTTCTCACTTTCATAAAGTCAGTTTTTTCTACTTCTTCTTGTTTAAGGTGTTCATGTCCTCCTGTTGTGAGGTCGCTGGGTTCTGGTCGTTTCATGTTGTTTTTCAGATTGTTGGGTGAATTCTTGCATTGGCGCCTGCCCATCGTTTCCTCCGAATGCTCCCCTATGGATCTTCTTTTTCAGGATCAGGTCTTCTTGCCCACTGATGTACCTTCCCAGTGATGTCACTCCCCAGTGATGTCTCTCCTGGTGCCCAGATCGAAACTCCGTGCTGCTTGGGTAGCTTGCCATCAAAGGGCCCACCCTGTTTGCTGCAGGCAGGCTATGGAGACAAAGGAACTACAGCCCTCCCTTTTGCCCTCCCGATTCGGGTTCGGTCCCAGCGCCCCAGCAGGCTGAGCTGGGAGGTGCTATGCTGCCAAAGAGGGAAGGGAGGGAGGGAGACAGGGGGTGGGGGGTTCATATTTTCAAAGCATACCTCACACTGTTTATAATTTGGAATTTCCTACTCATGTGTGCTCGGTGAGTAACAGGTATTAAGATAAACTCAGACTTAATTGGCCTCATCAATTACTTTCCTGCACCTTGGTATTCACATTCACCATTGCTGAACTTTTATATCGACCGAAGCAAACTGCACCTAACTTCCCCAGGTGATTGCTGGCGAGATTATTTGTCCTCTGCCTTATACTTGCTCCTAGTTTCAGTTAATAACAGCTTTTCTTTCTGTTTGTAGGTCAGGGAGGCTTAAAGCATCATTTCCCTTTATCTTCCCCACTGAATAGTTTCCTGCTATGCTTTGCCCCTGTGTCTGTAATGTGAAAAACATCCGTCCTACCTAAATTACCATTCAAGTGTAATACCTTTTTTATTTAACCCTGAGTGCATGACTGCTCCCTTTAATCCTACTCAATCTACCCTGAACAGGGAAATATCGCAAGCAGAATTTATGGTCCTAAGCTTCAAACACTATTTCTCAGTGTACTTGGAAATGGTTTCAAAATTGATGTTCACTGAAGTTTTAGATCAAAAATTGAGCACAGATAAAACCAAGGTCATGACTAGTCTGCTCACAATTATTTCTGTGAAAGCTTACCTAGAGAGAGTAACCCCACTGTGCTTTGTATCTCAAATGATGAATTAACATGGGAAGCAAAATTAAAGTATTAAGAAACATAGGTCCTTAATCTGTCTGAAAAGTATTCAGGCATGACCTCACCAATTAAGCCACTAACATGCTATGACAGGCAGTTCAGACAGGCTTAGAGAGTGTCTAGAACTCAAATAGTCCCTGGGCTCAGGTGAGCATACAGAGTGTAAAGGGATAGATTGTAGCTATAAATTATGGATTTTAGAATAGAATTGAACAACTGCTCTCTAGAATATTCCTAACTGTTATATTCTAAGATCTCATGATTCTAGAATATATTTTCTGTTATAAACATCTATTAAGGATTTAGTATCTGTTTACCTCAGAGACCCTTGATGTCCAATGCATGTAAATTTGAAGTAGCAATAAGATAAATTAATGCTGTCTGTGGATGGAGAGATAATATTATTTGATCCCGTGACTAATATGTGTAGGAGAACAGCCATCAATTTTTTTTAGTTTTTTCTAATTTATTTTAACAAGGATATAAACACACATATCCCAATTTTAATGAAAGAAGAATAATTTATTAAAACATTTAAAATACATGTAGTCCATAATTTATAAAAATAGAAGAGTCAAATGAGGACACTTATATATAGCTTTTGTTTAATTACTGAATTAGTTCACATTCTAACATCATTATTCTATGAAAAAATCATAAATTAATGACATTGCATCAGTTTTCTTAAATTTTTACAATATACTTTTTTCCCACTGGTGTATATATGACAGTTTCCTAAAAAAAAAAAAAAAAAATTGTCTTGACTCATTGAAAAGATGTATTTGCCAAATATTTACCTGACTTGTGAACTGTACAAAATGATTTCTGACTTTTTAAACCCAGGCTTCAGATACAGATCAAGCATGGACAAAATACAGCATGCTTGCTCATAAATACAGCTGAGCAAACGATGATGAGCATAAATAAAACTGAGAAAATGATCAGCTCATAGCATGCTGGCACTCACTTTGTTCTCCTGTATTACTAAAAGTCGCCACCTGTCCTTGGACTTCCCACAGGGCGGGGAACCCTGATTGCTCTTTGGGCTGATGAGGGAGGGGCACTTGATTGGGGGAGGGGGAGGGAAATGGGAGGCGGTGGCGGGGAAGAGACAGAAATCTTTAATAAATCAATCAATCAATCAATAAACCAACCAAAAACCAAAAAATAAATAATAAAATAAAAGTCGCCACCTAAGAACCAGGGAAAATAGGAATGTATAATGATAACACAATGTGTGGGAAGGTGATATTGCTGAAGTTAATTGATTTAAGTACTAAGCATTTTCAGAATATTAAACATTATATATATATATATGGAATTTTCTTTATCACCTACCAGTACTGTATTTGATGGAAGTAATTAAGAAGTTAGGCAGTTTGGATCACAGCTACCACATTTCACAAGTCTCTAAATAAGACAATATATTTAAAGAATGAAATGATTGTAAAGTAAGCATGCTTTTTGTTATTTGTTCAGTAGGAAATTAAGTATATTAGACAATATAAACATATTCTAATGAGTTAACCATGATGTCTCCTAATGCTTAATTTACACTAGACTGGATCAGCAGACCCAAGTCCCATGATAGACCGACTCTATCCAGATCTTTGAATAAGAAAATACTCAGTGATATGACACTAGGACACCTCTCCACAATGATCAACATCACTCTCTGGATGTTTTAGATTTGGCTTCAGTCTATGGACCTATTAGTTGTAATCTCTTTAATACCTTTGTCATTTGTTTCCATTCATACATTGAATCCATACAAAGGACCTCCATGAGCTAAACTCACCTACTACCGTCTTAACGAAAGTCTCTTGACCATAAAGGGAAAATTTACTTCCCCCACATACGGGAATATTTTTCTCTGCACATTATAACATGAAAAAAATGTCATATTATTTTTTATCATTTTTTTTCTTATGCCTCTTCCAACGAGGTTAGTTCCTTGAGATCAAAGTATTCTATAGGACATAGCCTCCCCATGACATCCCTAGATGCATAAATATATATGGAATTGACTGAAAGTATTTGGAAATTAATAATATTTTTTTCTCGTAAAAGAGCATTATGGATACTGTATAATATTGTAATGGAAGGGAATTAACTATGCAAATAGAAATAATAAAGAAAATAAGAGTGCTCTTCGAATAAAAAATCTAGAATGTCTGATATCTATAAGACATTTTTGTCAAGGGAATTTGTGAAGTTGAAAGGTAAAAGTCACATATACTTTCTTTTGATTGAGCTTAAAATCAAGCAAATTAGAGGTGTATGTCAGTCAGTATAAAATAGCCAGAGGCTCAATGGACTGTATGTGTAACCTCAGATAGTAAGAAACACTACCATGTCAAGGCTAGTCTGAAGCATTTTTCCATAACCAGTTCTCAAGAAAACAAAATACAAAATATATTTAAAGTAATATATGTTTTTACATGGCAAAATAATAAATCATATTCACAGAATAATAAATCAGATTTTATAATATACATTAATCTACAATTTCCTAGCTCTTAATTAATATATTTAATCCAATGTCATAACTATTAGAGTGTTAGGAAAGTATTACTTAAAACAGTCAAATAATTAAAACATGGAATTCTCCTAAAATTGTAAGCATTCACTTATGTTCCAAAGTAAATTACAGACAAATATATTAGGATGGCATTTTCTATAGAAGAAACAGTTGCAACAAAAAAGAATTTGCATCCTTCTGTTGTGTTTATTAAATGTAAATGAGATCTGTGGTGGGGTTGGTGTATTACATACAGCTATTTTGATGAAAAATAATATCAAAACATAAAAATGAGAATCTTAGCAATCCTGCCCAGCACTTACTTTTGTTATAAATGGAAGTTCTTGCAGTGAACTGGCTGAGTTGATCACTACCCTACTGTAGGGAAATGGCTCAAGTTGTGACTATTGTTAAATGGTGTGGGACATTGGTCTGTATTCTGTCAATTATATTTTAAATAAACACCGATTGACCAGTAGCCAGGCAGGAAGTATGGACTGGACATCCAGACAAACAGTAGAGGTTGGTTAATGAGAACAGGAGAATTCTGGGAAGAGGACAAAGTCCCGACCCAGACACAGGAGAAACAAGATGTTACTGTCCCGCTGAAAAACGTACTGAGCCACGTGGCTAACATATACTAGAATAATGGGCTAATATAAGTTACAAGAGTCAATAAGAAGTCTGAGCTAATGGGCCAGTCAGCTTATAGTTAATGTAGATCTTTGTATGATTTCTTTGGGACTTAACAATTGTGGGAATTGGGCAGGACAGAAACTCCAAGAACAGTTATAGTCACATCCCTGCTGCAATGTTGTTTAACATCAGACAGATAACTAATAATAAAGAACCATTTTGTTTTCTAAGTAGAAACAAGATGGAAAATGAGATACATTAAAGAAGGCATTCCACTCCCCTGACCTCCTCTTTTAGAAGATATTTTTCTATGTTTCACAGAATGGCCTAAAATTAAATGATATATCTGACTAACTGTAGTCAGGCATTTTTGAGGCTGCCAGCTTACAATGACATAAAGACATTATTAATTATGAAAGCTAACCTTTATCTTAGACCTGCCCCCAACTAGCTCTTATAACTTAAACTAGCCTGCTTTTATTAATCCACATTCTGCCACATGGATCGGTTTCCTCTCCTCTGTACAGTATGTCTGATATGTCCCTTGTTTTTCGGGCATTTTCCCACTTCTCTTCTTCCTGGAGTTCTCCTGGAAATCTTGACTATTCTTTCCTGCTTAGGTACTGGCCATTCAGCTCTTTATTAAAACAATCACAGTGACACATCTTTACAAAGTGTAAGCAAATATTCCACAATACTAAGCTTCAAGTTATTGGGATTGGAGGTGTCTGCCACTACTACAAAAAACCAAATAAAACAAATTTAAAAGAATTAGTGAACTCCACTGAAATTCTTTGTACTAGCAGTTGCTTTAAAAAAAAATATGGAAAAACCTTCCTGAGTCCTTCATTTAACCTATTGACATTTCCTTGGTCAAGAGATCATTTTTGCAGACAGAAATTGATACTGACCTACTTACTTATAAATTCAGATGATGATTGAAAAAAAATAAAAAGTTTTGCAAAGACATTAATTAATAGATATGAAGGTCATAAGAGGACACTGAATATTCTTATTGATTTATGACAGGTTCTTTTACTGAACCTATGCTGAGTCAGTAAATCCAATAGTTCTCAAGTCCATTACCTTTCTGTGGTTACAGAATTATCTACCATCATGGTTCCTAGAGGATTCTAACTCAGATCTTCAAGATTTCATGTGTGATTTTACTCATTGAGACATCTTCCTAACTCTCATTCCTATTTATATTCAGAGGAAGATTTTATTCCTCATCCATAACCATTAAAGATCCAACTATTTATATAGGGAAAAAAGTTCAGATTAACTTTCATTCACTGCTAGGATTAAGGTCTAGATGCTGCATTATTGTGTTGTGAGGAATTTGATAAGATAATCGGTCAAACCCAGAATGAGATTAATAAGAATTGAATATAAATCTTATGTGTGATAATTATATATTACAATTATTATTATTGTCCTGCTTTGGGGAATAAAATCCATAGTCTTGCATATGCTAAGTAAGGACCTTAACACTGATTTTATTTTTGGTTAGTTACAATAAAATATATGACATACAATGAAGATTGAAGAAAATACTTTTAAACAGTGATGCTTAAATGCTGGGCTTTGTAAACTGAAGTTTGCAGAAAAAAAAAAAAAAACAATTAGCCATACTATCCTGAAGTTTCTGCAAAGCCAAATGACTCTCATGACTATGGTGGGTCCAGAGTAGGATTCTCTGGAACAATATTTAGTCTGTTTCACAGGAGTGCATTCTCATTCTCTGTCACTCTGTCTCTCTCTAAATCTAGAATCAATTAGACTATCATTGACATTTGGAATACACCGACTCAGCAGGCAACTGATGCCCCACAATCCTAAAACTAAGAATGTCATTACATGAAGTCTGAAAGTCTGAAAACTAATTTCCCTGGCATTTTATTTTATTTTTAGACTGAGTACTTGTGGTGCCTGACAATGCACATAGCAAATGCCTTATTTTCATCTTTCTTTTATTCTATGACTAGTATACACTCATGTAATCTCCTCCACAGTGAAAGATGTAATCACAGACAACTCAAATCTCTGATCTCCACCCAAAGTTACTCATTTTGTTCCATGATAACCAATGTTTTTCTTTTTGTGGTAAGAGCTATATTTGGTATCTACAGTTTGGTCTGTGATCCTTTCCTTTTCTGAAATCGACTGGACATGAAACATTGGTCTCACAGTAGAGTGTGATGTGTGAAGAAGATTACATGATAATAGTGATGATTCTGGCCACTATTATTTGGTGGTAAAGAAGATCAAAGCCAAGTTATTTCACATGCTAAGTAAACTAGGTAGCATTTTTAAATTTAATTTCCTAAAATTATAATTATTTGGGGAAAGATAGGATATAATTAAAGACTTATATTTGCCATGTAAATAAATCTGAATTTTGAAAACTAAAGTTGCTCAAAGTCTTTGTTTGATGATATAGCAATATTACTATGATATTTTTCTCTTCCGTGGCAAATAACATCCACTAAACATTTATTAATTTTTGTTGAATAAATTTAATCTTGGCAGGGAACCCTGATTGCTCTTTGGGCTGATAAGGGAGGGGGACTTGATTGGGGGAGGGGGAAGGAAATGGGAGGAGGTGTCAGGGAAGAGACAGAAATCTTGAATAAATAAATAAATAAATAGATAAATATATAAATAAATAAATTAATTAATTAAAAATAAAGATTTGTATGGGTATTTTCCTTGGCAATGTGGACTTACTGTCAGTTTTTAGGAAGCAATCCTTTGTTGTTGCCATAGCCTAGGTTGTTTGGGGATTTCCATAGGACCCCCTTGGTCAACACCTCAATTGAATACCTCTTATTCCAGCCACGAGAAGCCTCATCTGGCTGTAAGAGATGAATATTTGAGACTCCTAATCTCCCATTGCTAAGTCTTCATTTAGATTCCCTTCATAGATTCTAGTAAGCTTCCATTGCATTATTCCACAATATCTTCAAATGCTACCCACAAATTCTAGCTATCTTATCTTATATTTTTCCCTTCATCCCATTTTACCTGTTCTTCAGCCCATTTCACATCCCAACTGATTCATCCCTATATGCCCTCAGGTGCCCATAAATGCTTTTCTCTTTCCCCATTCCAAAGAAGTCCATGTATTCCCATAGACCCCTTCTCTTTACCTATGCTGTCTGAGTATACGGAGTGTAGATTGCACTGACTTTGCAAGGTTTGGCAGTCTTTTTCCTTGCTTTTTTCCTGCTTGTTCAATCTGGACACCTTGCATTTAGTCAGTGGTTGAGGCATGGGCAGTTTCTTGCCCAAAGGCCAGTTTTCCCAAGAAGAATACAAGCTTCAAGTGGAGTGTCTTTGGTGCTCAACATTCTCTTGGGAATAGATTGGTGCTGCCAGGAACAATTGTGTCTCATATCAACAGAACACTACGTTATTTAAATGCCATATTCTACAGTTCTCTGAAGTGGTTGAAGATTACCTATCTTTATGGAATACAATCTCTATGTATTAAAGAACCTAAGCAATATAACTGTAAGACAAACATGGATGACTATTGATCTATAATTTTTTTTTCAGTTTTTCAAGACAGGGTTTCTCTGTAGCTTTGGAGCCTGTCCTGGCACTAGCTCTTGTAGACCAGGCTGGCCTCGAACTCAAAGAGATCTGACTGCCTCTGCCTCCCGAGTGCTGGGATTAAAGGCGGCACCACCACCGCCCGGCTGATCTATAATTCTTAATAACTACATAGCCTAAAAACTAAGACTTCCTATTAGAATCTTAAACAATCTTTAAACAACTGTGTAGCAAATGAAGGCAATGATCTCAAAATATAAACAAAATATCTTGATCAAAGGTAGAAATGTATAGTGCACTATAATAAATATATTCTAAAATTTTATCAATATACAAAATGCTTAAGTAGAGGTATGCATGTATACAATATGATGAAATAACTTTGTATGGGTACATAAATATTACAAATAAAAATAAGAGCATATCAATATAACAAATATAATTTGAATTTGTATTAATATACAAGAATATATATCATTGTAAATGATCTATAAATATTAGCTCACAAGTATTTACTCTATTACTCACTATTATAATTAATGTAAGCTCACACTAATCTACCTCTAGTGACTGACAAACTGGTAATATAAATGTAAAGCTGTCTTTTAAATTTCTTGCTTCAGAAAAATATCTGCTGGATACTATGGGCCTGTGGGCTGAAGATGGATGCCCCAACATTACAGAAGAACTTTGAGTGACTCCAGGCAGCAAGAAGTTTCTGTCAATTATAGAGTTTTGGAAGTTGCTTAAAATGCACTTCCTGTTTACTTAGGTACTACTATATCCTTCTGTCGTCTTTCATGGTGTTAAAGAAAGATAGTTATAATTATAAAAGATAAATTATATATAAAACTTTAGACTCACAAAGATAGAGTAGATAATAGAGTATTTTCATTAATTTGCCAAATGTAAATGGACTAAATATTGCAACTATAATTCTTAGCTTGATAATTGTTTTGCTATATGTAATCTTTTTATGTTAAAGTTAAAACCTTTCTTTTTAATTAGAAAGAAAAGGGAAGTTTATGTGGGATTTCCCTCTGTATTCTATGAATATATTTTATTGCCATTGGCTAATAAAGAAACTATTTTTAGCCAATGACTTTACAGACTATAGCCAGACTGAATAAGATATATATAGAAAGTAGCCAGAATCAAGGAGATGTCATGTAGCCATTGGAGTGGCCTGGGAACCTTACCAGTAAACTACAAACCTCCTGGTAAAGTTAAAAAAATAATAATAAAAATTGGTTAAGATTTAAGAGCTAGCTAAAAATATGTTTAAGTTATTGGCCAAACAGTTTTGCGATTAATTATTATTTCAAGTCTGGGCAGCTGGGAATGAACAAGCAGGTACTGCCTATAGATTTTGAATGTTGATAAAGGCCTTTTCTGTATCAAATAAGATGATTATGTGATTTTTCTCTCAGTATGTTTATATATTGAAATACATTTACTGATTTTCACATATTAAAACATCCCATGACTTCTGGGATGAAGACTATATGCTCGAGTAGATTATCTGATTTTATGTGTTCTTGGACTTGGCTTACAAGTATTTTTGAAATCTATTCACGAGGAAAATGGTTTTGTAATTCTCTTTATTACTTCTTTATGTGGCTTGTGTATCAGGGTAACTATGACATCATGAAGGAAATTGTGCAATGTTCCTTCTGTTTCTACTTTGTGGAATAATTTGAAATGAATAGACATTAGTATGTATTTGAAAATCGGGTAGGGTTTTGCAATAAAACTGTCTTTTCTTTGGCTTTTTGGTTGGGAGACTTTTAATAACTACTTTTGTTTCACTAGGATTTGTAGGTTAATTCAAATAATTTATCTGGTTTTGTTTTATTTTTTGTATATGTTTTATATTGAGAAAATGATTTATTATTTTTATACTTTATGATAATTTGGAGACAGATTAATAGATTTTAAAGTATGACCTTTTGATTCTCCATATTTACCAGGTATCTGTTATTATGTCTCATTTTTAGTTTCTGATTGTATTAATTTCAATATTCTCTCTGATTTTAGTGAATTTGGATAAGGGTTTGTCTTTTATTTATAATTTTTCAAAGAATGAATTTTTTTCTTTGATTCTTTAAATTGTTCTTTTTCTTTCTTTCTTTTTTGATTTCAGCCCTCAGTTTTATTATTTCTTGCCATCTACTCTTCTTGTGTATGATTAATTCTTTTTTGTTTCATAGTTTTCAGGTGTGCTATCAAGTTTCTAATATGAAATCTCTCCATAGATTTTTTTTTCTCTCAGTGCTATGAACTTATCTCTTAGAGCCACTTCTGTAGTGTTCCATGAGTTTGGCTATGCTGTGTATTCATTTTCATTGAATTCTAGATGGTCTTTAACTTATTTATTCTTTTCCAGACCCATTTTTAACTGGTAGAGAGCTGTTCCATTTGCATGAGTTTGTAAGTTTTCTGTTGTGTCTTTTCTTTATATCTTTGATATCCAGCTTTAATTTGTGCTTGTCTGTTAGGATGCACGGAGGTTCTTCAATGTTTTTCTTCATGCTCCAACTTGATTTGTGTCTGAGTATATAGGCAATTTTGAAGAAAGTTCAATGGTGTGCTGATAAGAAAGTATATTCTTTTGTCTTTGGGGAAAATGTTTTGTAAATATCTGTTAGGCTAATTTGGTTTATAATATCTGTTAGCTCTAGTAATTATCTGATTAACATTTTACCAAATGACCTGTCCATTGGTAAGAATGATTATAGAATTCTCCCACTATAAGTGTATGTGAGGATCAATATTTGATTCAAGTTGTGGTGGTATTTCTTTTACAAAATTGTCTGTCCTTGTTTAGGAGACATAGATGTCTTAACATCTAATTGAAATGTTAAATGTTATCTAGAAGAATTTTTCCTTCGGTGATTATGTAAGTGTTCTTCCTATGCCTTTTTTGATAAATTTTGGTTTGGAGTCTAGTTTATTAGATATTAAAATGGCTACACCCACTTGTTTCTTAGGTCCATTTGCTTAGAATATCTTTTTCTAATTTTTACACTAAGAAAAGTCTATGTTTGATATTGAGGTGTGTTTCTTGTATGCAGCAGAAGGATTGGTCCTGTTTTCTCATCCATTATGTTAATCTGTGGGTTTTTTTTTTAAAGTAGAGAATTGAGTCCCATTGACATTGAGAAATATTAATGACCAATGATTGTTAATTGTTATTTTGTTGTTGTTGTTGTGTGTTTGTGCATGTGAGTGTGTGCTTATCTTTTTTTTTATTTTGTTGGTGGAAGATTATCTATTTTCTGTAATTTTATGGGTGAATTTAACCACCATAGGTTGGAGTATTTCTTCTAGCCTCTTCTATAATGCTGGAAATATAAACATATATTATTAAATTATGAAGTTATTACTGAATATTTTATTTTCTACATCTATGTTGATTGAAAATTTTGCTGAGTATAGTAGTCCGTGCTAGCATCCTGGGTCTTTTAGAATCTGCATCATTACAGGCACTTATGTCTTTTAGCATTTCTATTGAGAAATCAGTTGTAATTCTAATAGGGCTGCCCTTATCAGTTAATTGTAGGCAGAGTGACCACTTGTTCATCCGGGCTAACTTAGCTCCAAAATAACCAACCACACATAAACTGTATTAATTAAAATACTGCTTGGCCCATTAGCTCTAGTTGTTTACTGGTTAACTCCTATATCTCAATCCATTTCTATTAATCTGTATATTGACACATGGTAGTAAATTACCGGGTAAAATTCCCAGCATCTTTATCCAGCAGCTCCATGGTGTCTCTCTGACTCTTTCCTTCTCCCAGCTTTCAGTTTTATCTTCCCCGCCTAAGTTCCAAGTTCTGCCCTATCAACATGCCAAAGCAGTTTCTTTATTCATTAACCAAGAAAAGCAACACACAGAGGAGACTCCCAAATCATTTAAAGGTGCTTTCCATTGCAGGTTTTAATATTCTTTCTTTGTTCTGTATGTTTAGTGTTGGAGGGAGGACACTTGTTTGTTCTCAGCTACGCAGATAGCTCAGATCCAAAATAATCACATAGAAACTGTATTAATTAAATCATTGTAATGTCCATTAGCTCTAGCTTTTTATTGTCTAATGTTTACATATTAATTTAACCCAAATCTATTAATTTGTGCATCACCATATGGCAGTGGCCTACCAGGTAATGTTCCCAGGTTCTGTCTCAGGCAGAGGATCCATGGCTTCTCTCTCACTCCACACTCTTTTCTCCCAGCATTCAGCCTAGCTTTCCCTGCCTACCTAAGTTCTGCTTTGCTATAGTCCCAATGCAGTTTCTTTATTCATTAATGGTAATCACAGCACACAGGGGGTACTCCCTCATAGCCTTCCCTTTTTGGTTTAAATAAAAAGGAAGGTTTTAACTTTAACATAGTAAATTACATATAACAAAACAGGTATCACACAAGAATTACAGTTACAATATTTAGTTCTACTTTAGCTTTTATAATAACTAAGAAAAACTATAACTATAACTATAAATTCTTTAACTCCATCAAAGACTCAAGAAGGATATAATATTACCTAAGTAAACAGGAAGTATATTGTAAGTAACTTCCAAAACTCTAGAACTGACAGAGACATCTCGCTACATCTTGGCAGTTACCCAAAGTTCTCTGCACCCTTAAGACATCCATCTTTAGCCTACAGGCCCACAGTATCTAACAGAGTTTTTCATGAGGCAGGAAATTTCAAAGACAGTTCCACCTATATTGGCAGTTTGTCTGTAACTTTATTTTGTGTCCTGCAGAATGTCTAGCAGACTCTTTTATGAAGCAGGAACAGCAAAGGATTATCTCACCTTTAGGCAAGTTTGCCTCGCACCATGGCCCTGGTCTGCGCTCTGTGCGCTGGCACCTAGTTCGCGAGCTTCAGGCAAGGGGGCTGGAGGTTAAAATACACAGACACACACAGACAGGGAGACAGTGACACGGGTCATCCTTGAATTCCCGTTTATTGTGTTCAGGGGCAGATTATGTAGAGATAGCCAGGCCCCAGCCAAACCCACCAAAAATCATTCTCCTGCCATCAGGAACTCCTGAAAGTCTCGTGCTCAGAGCAGCTGTAGGCACTCAGATCAGGGGATTACAAGAAATTCAGGATCTGGGGTCTCACTGCTCCTCACAAAAGTTCAGCAGTCATTTTTCTGTGGGTCGTGCATGTCCAGTTCACACAGCATAGCATCAAGTAGTTCAGACTATAGCAGTTTCTTGCCCAAATGGCTAGCAACCTCTGTAAAGAGCCTCTTCGATGCCCACCTTCCTCTTGAAGTAACTGGCGCTGCCAGTAGCAGACTTTTCTCAGTGTCATAAAGCTTTCTAAGTCATTAAAACATTTTAACTGTCATATTCTGAAGGTCTTTGAAAGATTTAAAGAATCTTTATCTAGCTGAAATATATCTCTGTACATTTAGAAAATCTAACTAACATGACTACAAGCTTAACTATTATAGGTGACTCTCTATTAACCTATATTTTTAAATTATGCATTACATTTTTAAATGAGCTGGACAAACACAATACCTTAATAAAGATCAGAAATAAATATACAAATAAAAATTGACCTTAAATTTTATCAATAAGTCAATGTAAATTATTCATATCTATATTATACACCCATCTGAATGTAAACAAACATTCATAGACAATATTTGGCAATATGGGCATAGTTTTTATACTGTTTTTTGTTTATTGTTGAACATAGTAGTTTTGGGGGGTATTTACAGCAAACTTTGGGGGATCTGGTTTCATTAAACCACAACACTCTGAGAGCAATCCATAGGTTTTTATCTTCTGTGGAAACAAGAGAAGAACTTCTTTTTCAAAGTAACATATACTTAGATTCAAATTTAGAAGTCATGATACCTTTATAATATACATGTCAGTTTAGCTTAGCAGCCCATACAAAGAAATGTCTCTCTGTACTTAGCACATTTATAATTAAAAATTTTAAAGATAACACAATAACATATAATTTAGACTCTTTGTAATTTTTTTATTTTTATGTGGCTTACTTTTTACTTATTTTTAATCTATGATTGTACTTTGTTTCTTTAAATACTTTGTACTTTTTTAAGGCATTAACTTTATTGTTTGACACTCTATGCTTTTTAAAGCCTACATATATTTATTTAACATTATGACTCATATGGATCTGTCTTTATTGTTTATCTGTATTTTTTTATTATTTAGGAGTGCTTTTTAAAATACTAAGCACTTTTTAAAACTTATGCTACACCATTGGTATGTTATTTATGGTACCTCCTGCTTGCCCCTCCCAGCCCAGCATGGCAAAGCCATGCCTACAGCTCCATTTTTTTGGCACACAGCTGGCCAATGTTGCCATCAAGCAGGCTGAAGTATGTTACTCACAAACCCCATTTAAATATTTTGTTTCCTGGAAAAGCCAGAGGTTGTGTTGGCAGCATGGCCCAGAAATCCGGCATTTTAAAATGGGGCAGCTTTTTTTTTTCTACTATGACTGAATCAGGAAAACCTCTCTTAAAGGAACTGTGGCATGCCACCAGTAAACACCAAGAAGCTGTGTTAAACTTTGTATTTTTGTGTCTAGAATTAAGCTCTCTCAGGTTTTTAAACAGATTTTTGTTTGTCACATTGGTGCCAATTTGTTGGAGGGAGGTCACTTGTTGGTTTCCAGTCACCTGGCTAGTTTAGAACCAAAATAACCACACAGAAACTATATTAATTAAATCACTGTTTGGCCCATTAGCTATAGCTTCTTATTGGCTAACTCTTACATATTAATTTAACCTATTTTTGCTAATCTGTGTATCACCATGAGGTTGTGGCCTACCAACAAAATTTTAGCATATCTATGTTTTGCAGCAGCTCCATGACATCTCTCTGACTCTGTCCTTCTTTAGTGTTTTTATTTTTATGTGGCAGGGGATTTTTTTTTTTTTGTCCAAACTACTTGCTGTATCTTGCTTTGTACCTTTATAGATATCTCCTACATCAGTCTAGGAAAATTTTTCTTCTGTGCTTTGATAATATTTCAAGATCTTTGAGTGGGTTTCTTATGTTTCTTTTATACTTATTATTCTTAGATTATATATTTTCATAGTGTCCCAGATTTGCTGGATACTTTGAATCAATAATTTATTGATTTAATACCTGCTTTGACTGATGATTCCATTTCTTCTATTACATCTTCAATACCTGAGATTTTCTTTCTTTCTTTTTTTTTTTATTCTGTCAGTGAAGTGTGCCTCTCTAGTTCTTGTTCATATTCCTTAATATTTAATTTTCAAAATTCCCTCAATTTGGGCTTCCTTTATAGATTCTATTTCCAATTTCTGGTCTATAACAGTTTTTTTTTTAATTTCCTTACACTGCTTATTTGTGTTTTATTTTTTTATTTTTAGGGGACTTTTCTTTAAGAGTCTCTATCATGGTCATAATGTTATTTTAATAGTTTTTTTCTACATCAGCTCTGTAGAAATACTCAGGGACTACTGTAGTAGAAAATCTAGGCTATAGTAGAGACATAATTGGCTCTTGTTTGTTGATTATGTTTTAATGGTGGCTTTTTGCAATCAAGAGTTTGTAATGATTATAGGTCTTGGTGTTGATTTCTGGATTTATCTTTGTTGGGTGTGTATTTTATTCCTAGTTTTTGTTTCATATCTAAAATTTGAGAATGTGATGGCTGTGTGCTGCCCATTTTCCTAGCTTGTTTACTAGGTATATTTATAGGGAATATTGGTTGGTGCTAGAGGTTGGGATACTGGGATTGTTTGGGAGAAGAAAGTTTGGAGGTTTTTGAGACCAGTTGCAGATAAGCTCAGAATCAAGAAGGAGACCATAGCAGGTTATCTGCTCATGGTTAGAGATGAGACTAGTGGGCTTGGATCACAGTAAAAGCAGAAGTATCATGAGTCTGCCTTCAGGGTCTGCTAGGCAACTGGGTCTAGGGGAACAGAGAGAGGAGAGAATATTTGGGGTCAGCCAAAGTGATTTTTGGCAAGCATGGTTTGTTGTTTATCAGGGGTGGCTTCCACAATTGGGGCCTGGGATACGGTGAAGAACTGGGGAAAAGAAGTTAAGAGGGAATGACTTGTGGGATCCACAGATGTGGCGGGGATGGCACAGAGAAAGCTGCATCTAGTATTGTGTTGCAGCACTAGGGATGAGGGTGGAGGATTGTGTCCAGGGGAATAGGGATATCTATATTTTCTTAAAATCATATTGAGTTGTTGGCCAAAGAGGTACAATAGCTATCCCCCAAACAACCCAGGCTGTTGTTAAGACAATTGGTTGCTCTTCAAAAGTGGATACCAAAGATCCATTGCTGATGACTTCACAGACACAAAGCATTGAATGTGGAGGGGCCACATTGCTACCTACATAGAGCCTCCATACCTACTTACTAGTGTCTTTGGTAAAGCTGCAAGCTGTGAAAGGAGTAAACATCAAACCATTTACAATCACTTTATCTACAATGGTGTACTGTCTGAAAGATATGCTAGTGCAATGGTAACACTAAGCTTGCAGAAGTAAGCAAGCAATATCTGACTTAAGTCCAACTCCCAAGAGTTGCCATATTTTATACAGTCACTGTCTGAGTGACCAATAGCTAGAGACTTGACACGGTTCAAAGCAAACAAAATAAAACAAAAAAACAAAAGTAGTGATAAAAGACTCTCAATAAAATTTTGTAATACTCATAGAGCAGTACCTTGTTTTGCCATCGCCAGAGGAGCTTGCTCCTACCACAGATGGGGAAAAAAACACAGAGACACACAGCCAGACATTTTGTAGAGAGTGAGAGACCTTTGAAAACTCAGCCCACAAGTGGATGTCTCCATCAATTCCTTTCCTTCAGATTTCGGGGCCCTCAAAAGAGGAGGAGAGTTTCCTCAAGGAAACCAGCATGAGGAAATCTCACTATAACTCAAAGATTGAGTGGGGCCACATGCACAGACTCTGAAAGGGTTCTCACCATGTCTCTTGTGTTTGTATTATGGCTTCAGGTTTAAAGTCATTATGGGATTCCTGAGTGTGTGAACATGTCAGTCTCTGGTTCTTAAATGTTCTCTCAGGGTCTTTTCTTTTTTCTTTGTTTGTCTTGTCCACCTTTGATGGGATAGCTTCTGTTTTATCTTATAATATAATATTTTATTCTATTATTATCCCTTTGAAGCCGAATTTTTTTCTACTGAGAGACAGCAAGGAAGTAGAAATGGATGGAAGTGATGGTAGAGAAGAACTGGGAGGAGTAGAGGTAGGATTAACTTTAATCAATATATTTTATGGTAGGAAAAATCTATTTACAAGGGAAGGAAAAACAAATTTATAAATTTATATGTTACTGTGTATGTACTATTGACCATTTTATGAGAACCAGATGCTTAATGAAATAAGGCATAATATGTATGATCTTTTTGTGTTGCAATTCAACAGTTAACATCACAACTCATAAAACACAAGTCAGAGGAAGGAAGGATCACACGGGATTTAAGTGGAACCTTTTAAAAGATAATATCTAGATTAAAATTTGGGAATTAGCTACTTCTTTGATGATATAATTTTAGGACAGATAAGCATCATCATTTACCTTGAAAGCATGAAATACATTGTCTGGTATCAATCTAGATTTTAGAGAGGTTTATCAACCACAATTTTCCTTCATATTATTCTCTTAGGATGCATTACATGTTCAATCTGTGGAGCCGGAATATTACTTTACAAATGTTAAGGTAGATCATTTTCTTTTAATTAATTTCTTTGTTTATCCAAAGTTCATGTCTTTATACCCATGCTGAACTGAAAAATGATATTCATCACTTTTAATGAATGAATATGGAACTGAAGACTTTAAATTTTCATCTTTGAAATGCAAAGCAGAAATACAAATGAATAATTCAAGTACTTATCAAAAGCCTTGAAGATATTCTGATGTTTACATTTACATGGCTTTAGTTCACTCACACACAACCAACTTTCAGAAAGCCAGTGAAAAAGATGAAAACAAGACTAATGTTTTTCTTCCTTTGCTATTTCTTTTCATCTACCTTGCTGGATTATCTTTCTTTCCTTGGTATGTTTTCTTTTCCCTGCAGAAGCAATCCAGGGGGACTTGTTTTTTAGCAGAGTAAAATACAGGATAGATTTTTTTTTTTTAGTTAATTAGTTACCTGAGATATGAATAAGCACTAACCCTTGATGGATAACTTTTCATTCTTTCTGCATATTCACTCTGCCCCTCTGGAGGACCATTTTGTTTTATTTCTTCATTTCATACATGAATCTTACTTCAGTTTAATTTATTATACTTAGTAGAACCTAATAAATTTTTATCATTTGTGGCTAAAAGAAAGATAATAGAATTTGTGGGAATATGATAAAGAATGGAGTCCCTCACCCCATATCTAATTGAATTCTTTGCCAGCTGCAAGAAAAAAAACATATCAGTATAATTAATATACACTGTGAATATCTAACAAAGAGATGGCCAACTTTCCACTTGTTGATGTTTTGAGATTAAACAACAATGAACTAATCTTTACACCTCAATGTTTATGACCTTAGTAGGGCCTCATTCTCCTTGACCATTTTCTGGTAATCTCAACAAGACTACTAATATAGTTTACAATTGTTAACAATTTAAAAATGTCAGCTTTTCCACATTCCTGCTACTTGATCTCTTCTATTGAAATATGTCCAGGCCTTTGGTAGTGCAATTTTGCTCCAGTCATTCATTTCCTTGTACACAATCCCCACAGACTCATTGGTTCAAAAAGGTTTACTTTGTTGGAATTATTCTTTTGTTCTGACATTGGTTCCTATTTGAGGTGAACAGGTGTTTGATCATGATTTTCATACAATAACAAGGCCAAGGTATATTGTCTAAGATCTTTGGTTTGCTTCATATCACACCACTGTTTATACATTTATCTAATGCAGAAAATCGTGAAAGAATTAAAATATGAATTTGGGACAAGAGAGATGTTTGTTTTCATGCCACTATCTCATTATCACAGTTACTACAACAATCACTTATATTGAAGCCATGCACTCCCAGGACTTTTCTTCAACAAATTAAAATTATTCTCTTATTATGTGCTTGATAGCACTTAGTTTATAGCTCTCTAAAGACTCCAATCACTTTTTATTGTACTTTAGTTATTTGTGTTCATGTTTTAGTTTCCCCAGTAGAAATATGTTTGAAAGCCAGGGTCATTTCTTATTTATCATTTAACTGCTTACAAAAAATAGTGTAACATCTCACATAGTATAAGAACTTAATAATCCCTCTTTTGCAAGGTGGAAGGTGAGATTAATGAATTAATCTAGATATGTATGTGATGGTTATTCTTGGTTGTCAACTTGACTACACACACCTGGAATAAATAAATATCCAAAAAGTACTGACCACACCTCTGAAGGATTTTAAATGAGCCATATGAAGTGGGAAGATTCACTTTTAATGTGAATCTTTATAGTGACAGGATACATCTTTAACCTAAGTCTTTTGAGGCAGAAAGAACCACATACAATATGGACCACACATTCTGATGGAAGCCTGCATAAAGAACATGGATAAAGCAAGCTATTTCTTTGCCCACTTGCTCTGTTCTTTCATTGATATTAGAGACTACTTCTTTGGGATTCTAGTATAATACTGATGAACAGTTGAGACATCTAGTCTCATGACTGAACAACTAATGAATCTTGGATCTTCAATTCAGAGGCAGCTATTTGTAGGTTAGTTGGATCACAACCTGTAAGTCATTCTAATGTTCTATTACTACAGAGAACAACAAATTATACAACACACAACCTACACTAATAATATTAGCCCTCAGAGATTATGTAAATTAGTAAATAATTTTGCAAAAATTTAAATGTTTGTCATGTAATATTTAATAATTAACAGTAAAATTTCTATAATGTGGAAGTAATTTAGGGTTTCAAAAACAATGAAAAATCTTTAAAGAGGTTTTCAAAATATATAAAATTTTAAAGTCCTAGGTCCTCCCCCCTCCGTCTATATTTAGGAAGGTGAACATCCAAACTGGCTAGGCTCCCACAAAGCCAGCACATTAAGTAGGATCAAAACCCCG
>NC_022013.1:37317115-37324476 GCF_000317375.1 Microtus ochrogaster | reverse complement strand
AGAGGAGTGGGTGGAGGGGGAGAAGGGTTGGAGGAGGGGGGGAAGGGTGGGAGGAGGGGGAGGGAAATGGGAGGCTGGGAGGAGGTGGAAACTTGTTTTTTTTCCTTTTCTCAATAAAAAAAAATAAAAAAAAATAAAAAGAAAATAGAACATAAAAATGCAAAAAAAAAAAAGAAAAAAAAATTTTAAAAAGAAGTTTCCCTTTGTTTTAATTTTGTTTTACCAGCTATCCTCAAATGTTGAATTACATGTAACCACTAAGATGTGCCAGACTTTATTATTTTGAGTTAATAAATGATATTTTCTTTTCAAAAACAAAATTTCGAATAAAATTTTAAAAAGTCTATATACAAGTAAATGTTTTCTTTACAATTAGGCTAATTAACTTAAGTCATGCAGCTTTGGAAATCCCTAATAGGAATAGGAATTAGCTCATTCTTGCAGCACTTTCAAATGTACTTAGCATCACAGTAGTCCTCGAATCCCTGGCCTATTTCAATATTTTAAATAACTTAACTTCACATTTAAATTTGAATGCTTAATAATTCAGAATTTATAACCCTTATTTTTGTATATCAAGATATTAAGATTAATCTCAAGAAACTATTTGTCTTCATTTTTCTCTTTAAAAGACGATGAAAAATAAGTAATTTGCACATTAGTTTTATGCAGGTAGAAATGTAGACTCTATCATTTTTACTGTTGTTTGCACTTGTCAATCAATCTACACATTTGCAAAATGTGTTTTAAAGTCATTTCTTTACAAATATTCCCCTTCTTGACAAAAAAGAAAAAAACTGCATGAATGCAAAAGATATTATTGGAAAGTGACTAAATCTATAATTGACAAATAAACTATCGAAATCCAACTGTAAGGAAACAAAGAATCTGATTGAGAAATGGACAAAGTGCTAGAATATACCTTACCAAAGAAGATGTAAAGTTGACAATCAAACCATGAAATGATGGTATCAGAGTAAAACAGATGAGACAACAATCTAATGTCACTTAACACCTGTAAGGAGAGCAGAACCCAGAACAGTGGACCAAATATTAGCAAGTATTTGCATGGATTATCATTAACTTTGGTGGACTACAAAATAATCTAGCTGCTTTGAAATTTCACCTGTCTTGTTTTACAAAAATAAACATGTTGTTACAACATGTTGCTACACTATTGAACTTTCTTGCATTTCTCAAGATGAATTACAAACTATATGTGTTCAACATCTTGCTAATATATATCAGACAGACTTTAAAAAATAATTGCTATAATTTCAAGACAACCAACAGTCCTTCAGTAGATAAATTGAAATCTTTGTATTTACAAAGAAATGTAATTCAGCACCAACAAGAAATGAGTTTAGATAGCCTACGGAGCGATGGGGAAAGCATGAATATATATTAATAAGTTAGGGAAGACAGACTGAAAAATTTAAACACTGAATAATTCCAGTAACATGGCACCTATAAAGGGAAAAATTGTGAAGACAGAGGGATACTCTTTCTTCTAAAGTATTTGGAAGAGGGAGAGATGAATTGATTGAGACTAGAGAAATTTAAGGGAATGAATTAATCCTTTTTATGATACTGTAATGGAATGTGTGCTACTATCTTGCCAAAATAATAGAAAAATATCATCAAAGATGGAATCTGGCATAAACTGAACTCTGGAAGGCAATGATATAAGTATATAAGTATAAGGCAAGAAAAGACAGTTGAGGATTTTCTCTGACTTCTACAAAACCCCATGAAAATTTCAATGTGACTATTTTTCTAGAAATTACTATTATTTTATACCCTGAGTAATTTTAAAATAAGATTGTAGAATCAAGTATATTAAATATAAACCACTACAAACTCTAATTTTTAAATTAATTGAATTGTATGTGGAGGCTGGGTATAGCATGTGGTGTTCCAGAGTGCACATGGAGGTCAGAGGACAACTGTGTGGAATCTAGTCTTTCCTTCATTTGCCCCATCTTATCTTTTTATATAAATATTATATAAATATAAGATATTTATAAAAAATATCTTAGCTCATTGCACATAGTAACAAAAACGATCCCCTTCCAAACAAAAATAAAGAAAGAAAGAAAAAAAAAAACAAAAAACACCCAGAATTTTATGGTGTTACCAGCAGGGTCTTTTAAAACAACAGACCAAACTGCAAACGTAAGAGAGACACAAAATATCTTCATTGTAAAAGACATAAACTTTCCATTGTTAAGAATGTTGTATAAATATAATTTTAGCTTCTATTTATTTTCAGTACTTCTCCTTCTCCTCAATTATTGATTTGTTTGAAGAGTAAATTTTAAATAATATATATTCTAATTGATTTTATAAGTAAGTCAATTTAAATATAAATGAAGAAACTTTGAGATGGCTCACTTGGCAGATTATCTGGCAGAGCAGTTTTAATGTTGAGTGCCATCCCAGAACTCACATATAGAAGCCAGATTTGGGAAATGCATTTGTAAACCCAAGACTCCTTCATCATGATGAGAGGTACAGACAGGAAGTACCCGAGTACATGCAGGAAACACCTAAACAGGGGAGACCCTGAACCTACTTAGAGAACAAACTCACGAGTACACTTTAATATTATTCTAGATCCCACAAAGGAGTTCAAAAAACACACATACTCACAACTCAAATGAAATAATTTTGTGTTTATTTGCAATTATTGTATTCGGCAGACCATTTTAAGGCTCATAAGGGAATTCCTAACGCTTTAATTTTGTATAAGCAAACTCTTCTCCAAGAGATATTAATTATTGTGTTTATTAATTAGACAAGAGGGGTAATCTTTCTAACTGGCAATCTGCTGATAAACTTAGAATTCAGTATGACTTTCTGCCAAATTAAAAATATTTGATACAAAAAAATATTTGATACACTCAGAATAAATATCCAAATTCCTTAGGCTATATTTGCCATTATAATTTTTATACATGTAGTCTGCTTAGTTGTATAGTCAACTACATAGCCTTAGTGTAACTTGCAGGAGAAGCTATGTCTACCATTTTTATAGTCAACACAATCCCTAACTACATTCCAATGTTTGCTTTATACCCACAGATAAGCGTAGTCCTTATCCATCATTAAGAAAAAAAATCTCTTTATAACAGACAGAGAACATTACAGAAAACCACAACCAATCAAGCTGCAGTTATGGGGCTCAGTGAAACTGATGCATCAATAAAACCACTTCTATACTTACTTTTCAAAGACTAGGGAGCAGAAAGTTTGAAGGAGATTTTGTCTCCAAGCAACATCCATAAAGTCCCACATACCTGATTGCCTATACAATATATATATATATATATATATTCATCTAATAACTATGAAAAAGAACTAATGAATTTGATAAAGAGCAAGGAGATATGTATATATGGTGTGATAATTAAGAGAAATAATGTAATTAAACTATAATATTCAAAAAAGAAAACAATTTAATAGTAGTTTTCAATGAGAATATTTAAAATTGTATAAACTGAAGTCTACACATGCTAATAAAAGATAAGATAAATATGTCTTCTAGTATTTTTTAAGAAGTAATATATTTTAAAGACCATATGAATGAGTACATGTGATAACTGTCTTTCTGTGTCTGGGTTACCTCACTCAAAATGATGTTTTCTAGCGCCATCTATTTGCTTGCAAAATTCAAGATGTCATTATAAGCAAAAAAAAAAGTCTACAAATCAAAATTCCAGAGAACCTAGACAAGAATGAGGCCCCTAAGAGAGACATACATAGATCTAACTATATGAGTAGTAGAAAAAGACAAGATCTCCTGAGTAAATTGGTAGCATGGGGACCTTGGGAGAGGGTTGAAGGGGTGGGGATAGGCAGGGAGGGGAGAAGAGAAAAAATGTAGAGCTCAATAAAAATCAATAATTAAAAAAGAAGTAATATTTATTGTGCAACAACTATTTACACATGGATTATTCAATAATATTTAATTTACAGGATCTGTTTCCCTTTCAAATCCCATCACTTCTTTTCTCCAGCTAGTCCATTTCAATTTCATGTCCCTTTTAGTTTTACATAAGGACAGAAACATCAAATATATATTTTTCTGAGTTATGCTTTTTGAGGCAAATATTATGACTTGAAATTCCACTCATTTCGTAAAAATGACATAATTTCATTCTTTATAGCTAATAACAATCTACTGTGTCATGTACACATGATCCATAAGTCTACTGATGGTTATCTAAGCTGATCTCATTACATGGTTATTGAGTATAGTGGAAGTGTAGCTTTTAAGAAAGCAAATTAAAATCATATTACAGGAATTGGTAATAGAAATTAGGATTTGTCATATTTTGAATTTGTATTAAATGAAGTATTGTATTTCTGAATAACTGAAGAATGATTTAATCACCAGTTACAGACAGATGTTTCAATATTATATGTCAAATAAATTTCAAGTGATTCCAGATTTTGTCAAATTTACAATTAACATCAATCATTGCAATATTAAATATAAGATATTCCTAGTTGTATACATTTATATATGTATTTTGAATTGTTTTCCAACAAAAATGAGTGGTCAAATTTTCAAAATAAAACTAGCAATGATATATATTCTATTTTGAATACAATTTCAGTCAAACAAATGCACTGCAGAAGAATCTTACTGAAGCATAAACTTAAATAATAAGAGGAATTTTAAACATGCCATGGCTCTTACTGTTTAGATAGATTCAGAACTGAAATTTTATTTAAACAGGACAGGAATTTTTGAAAAGTTTTGGTTAGTAATTAACTGGTTGTAAAAATGTATGCTGAATTTCTCTACATAAGTTATTTTCTTATAACTGTGCATGATAATCTAATAAAATAAAGTAGATGTACTTTGCCTTATAGTTTAATGATGAAATGCCATCATGGTGAAACACAACTGAATACATGGTAGTAGAAGGTTGTAGTTTGGAGTTGGTCATTAAGAAGCGGAGAAATAAAAATCAATAGTGAAAACAGGGCTAGGCTTAAATCCCTAAGAAGTTGTCTATGTGACTCTCATTCCCCAACAGGGTCCTAACTCCTACAGATGTCACAGCCTCCCAAAACTGTGGCATTTCAACAGAAAGCATTAACCTTAACTAATAATCCTTATTTTCATTACCTAGAAATATAATCTCTTGTCTAGGGAGCAAATGAGATACATGTTAACATAGTGAAAACAGACAAAAAAATGAATCAAGTATCAAGGATCTTGGCTGAATTAAAAAATTTACGCTATAACTTGAAACATCCCAAACTTAAGGTATATCAATACTATACAAAACTCAGGAATCTTATGTTATGCTTTTGAAAGATTTTATAATGTCTGATGTGATATTCTGTTAATATGAGAGTACATGTACTGTGATGCACTTTTGGGAAAAGAAGGAGACAATGTTGATAAAATAATCTCTCTGAAGATGTTATTATAGCTGTGAAGACTGTAGGCTCTCAGGGATCATTTATTATATTCACCTGAAGAATTAACATAGTATTAAGCTGACTCTAATGACTTACTGTTATACCCGCAGGCCAATGCATCTCTCATCCAATGAACTTTTGTTAGATGATGGTGACTGACCAAGGTGTAGGGAATAAAAGACTGCAAAATTTTGGCCCTAAATGCTGCATGTCAGAGATCACTACGGAAGAGGGCATAGCAATAGTATAAGAAGCAGGGGATGACTACACGGTATAGTCTTCTGAACAAACAGAGAAGCTGCACACATGAACTCACAGACACTGGGACACCATGGACAAGATCTGTGCAATTCCAAGTTCAACCAAATCCAAACACAGAGAATGAAGGAGGGCTTGAAATTCCATCTCTGCCATGAAGCTTTTGAGAATTTTAGCTGTTGGGAAATGGTGAGGCAGTTTCCTCTAATAGCGTAGCCTCAAGTAAATAGGCTAGACTATAGTTAAAGGCCACACACTTATTCCTATGTAAGCAATAGAGATAAAACTTGGTGAAATTTTTGTTTTTAAAGTACCCAAATGTTGGTGAGAAGTAACGAAGAAATGGATACTGGAAGAATTTGAGGAAGTGAATGAATATGATCAAAATATATTCTAAAATTTCTCACAGAATCATAAAGGGATCTAAAAAGTCAGTTTAAAATAACATAGCACTTATTTTCATTTTGTGTCTTACAGATACGTATGAACAATTATGTACATTTTGAAAATTAGGTACACATTCATGCTACAATGTAAATACAATGTAGAGAGTTCTTGAATTGATAGAGACATTCATTAACTAATAGATGCAGTAAAGATACATTTCTGCAATCATTTACAACCACAGAACAGATTGCAGGGACAAACTTATTGCTATAACTTGTACTATGGAAAAACTTGTAACTCTGATTTTTTTCATGTTCTTGGTAAATTATTTCATAAGACTGTAAATATTTGCATCATTTTGCTAATGACAATTTCAAGAATTGTGCCTCAATAATAATGCTAAATTGACTTACAAGAATTACAATTCTGAAATAATTGTGGAAATTGTATTTTGTCAACCATCTGCTGTCTTTACAATACCACATTAGGGCATCTTTCTGAGACGAATTCACATTCTGTATAACACGTAGGACATGCTTTGCATCCAAACCATCTCCTAATTACTGAATCAGCCTGAGTGTATTTGGTGTGAATCAATTGCTTCTTCCTTTGAAGATGGTGCTGTCTCTGAAACTGAAATGTTGGATCCAGTGACACATCCTGCATTGTTGGCAATGTTTCAATTTCTCAGCTTCATGAGATGTATAGGATAGTAATTTTGGCAGAGATAGTTTTAAGCATAGGTAGTGGCATGTGATATAAAGACCCATGATTTTATTGACTTTGAATCCCAACTTTTATTTCTTCAATCTAGTATACTGAAAGACACTTTTTTCTTTGAAGTAATTTTGCATTTAGTTTTTAATCTTGTCATTCCTATAATTAATTTAGAAAATGCAACTTAACAGCATTAATTAATTTTAAAAAACTCTTTCAGAATATTTGAACTCTTTCCTAAAATACTGTGATTCACAACTGTCAATAAGGAAGCAAACACAAGCAAAATCAAATCCAAATATGGTTGTAATATGGTTGTATATTTTTACCTTCAGTTTAATTACACTCATGACATGTATGTAGTAATAGCCTGCAATAAACTCCTCTATGGAAATCTGCAACCAAGCATATATTATAGTATTTGATTGGTTATCTTCCCAAACTATTTGTATTTGGTTTACTTTATAGTTGAATAATAACTCTCTCTCTCTCTCTCTCTCTGTCTCTCTCTCTGTGTGTGTGTGTGTGTGTGTGTGTGTGTGTGTGTGTGTGTGTGTGTG
>NC_022013.1:37308404-37317015 GCF_000317375.1 Microtus ochrogaster | reverse complement strand
TGTGTGTGTGTGTGTGTGTGTGTGTGTGTGTGTGTGTGTGTGTGTTTATAAGGAAATTCGTGAGTTTGGCTTTCACTGTAAGACGTTTGATGATCTCATAATTATTTTCTTTATGTTTAAGATTTATAGGAAACAATAGCTGCTAACTACAGGAAAATAATAACCTCAAAAGCAGAGGACCAATGATTCAACCACTGTCTGAATGGAGGCCCTGGAATACTTCTGGGGATTTGCTTTTACAAGTCCATGCTGTAAGATTGAAAACCCTGATGCCTGAAGCCTGATTTCCATGTGCAGTGGAAGCAGCCATGGATGTATCAACCATTAAAATATTAACTGTAAGACTGCATTTCTTCTTTCACTTTTGCTTAATTTTATAACCCAGCCTAATGAATGATTCTGCCATCATGCCTTTACTTCTCAGTTGTTCCATTGAAGTGCACAGGCTAGTTATAAATATAGTAGAGAATCTTAAGCACAGACTATATATTATAAAATAAATTCCATGTTATTTGAAAATAATCTAGATCAAATAATGTTATCTTAAAAAGAATATTTGCTTTGATATTTAGGTTATAAATAATCTGTTTACCATAAAAAACATAATTTTGAAATGAGGTAAAATCATTATACTTGACGGTAAAAGTATGAAAAAAATTATGGACCATGGCATGCACCAGAGCTTGGGTTTGAGGCAAATAGTTTTCCCAAAAGAATCTACTATAAGTTGTATTGAAAGAGATCATGTACCATTTTTATTTTCCACTGTCATTCAGAAATATTTGCCTTACAATATAACTGATACTATAATCATCTGCCAAGGAAAGATTGGTTCTTATCCTCTGTAATATTACATTTTTAGATTAGCTGTCAAGGGAGTATCCCAAAGCTTTATACAATGCCCAAGATATGTGAACCATCTCTTAATTTTCTTTACCATGAAATATTACTTTTTGCACTTCTAAGGAAATCCCATCATGATTTCTTTATTTAATCAAGACAATTTAACTTTTTTACTTGTCCCAAGTTTTAACAGAAATTGAACAGAAAACAAAAACTGTACCGAAAGATATAAATATGTTTTCTGTAGCAACACACCATGTTTCAAACTATTTCCAAGAATACTTTATAGTTTATGTAAAAATGCTTCCTTTAGACCTGTGTTCATAACTGTTTTAAATATGATGTAATGAAACATAGCATGAGAAGTACATTGGAACATATCCATGAAGTGTTCTCTAAATAGTTAATCCAGAGAGTCAGAAAATCTGTTCTTTGATAATAATTTTAAAGAGATAAATATATTATCTTGTTTTACACTTTTCAAGATATTTATCAATATTGGTTATTTTCTTTTTAAGAAAAATAAATATATAATCAAGGTAAAACCAAGTAGGAATATATGTCATCTTGTGAAAATAGAGACAGAGAGTGAGGAAAGGAGGGAAAGCAAAAAAATGAAGAAAAAGAAAGAAAAAATGAGTAGTCTAATCTCAAATTCCATGCATGGCTCCAGTTGTCCTTGAACTCCCTATCCTGTTTCACCCAAGTCTTTGCATTACAATTGTGAATCAAAAATGTTAGCAAAGACTACCCTTTTGAAAAACTAAATTTGCAAAGATATAAGGAATATTTAAAAGAAAATACATTTTTTTCATTTGTTATTATTATTATTGTTACAAATTTTCACCTCCTCCCCTCTTCCCATTTCCCTCCCCCTTCCCCCATTCCCCCTCCCCCTCCTTCTCCAGTCCAAAGAGCAGTCATGGTTCCCTGCCCTGTGGGAATCCAAGGTCCTCCCCCCTCCATCCAGGTCTAGGAAGGTGAGGATTCAATCACACTAGGTTCCCACAAAGCCAGTACAAGGAGTAGAATCAAAACCAAGTGCCAAAGCCCTGCTACGGTGGCACACGCCTTTAATCTCAGCACTCGGGAGGCAGAGGCAGGTAGAACTCTGTGAGTTCGAGGCCAGCCTGGTCTAAAAGAGCTACTTCCAGGACAGGAACCAAAAGCTAAGGAGAAACCCTGTCTCAAAAAACAGAAAAGTGAGAAGGGGAGGATGGAGAGAGCCTGGGAGAATGGGATGGTTGGGATGGAGGAAGGGTGGATATGGAAGCAGGGAAGTATATATCTTAATTAAGGGAGCCATTTTAGGGTTGGCAAGAGACTTGACTCTAGAGGGGTTCCCAGGGGTCCAGGGAGATGTCCCCAGCTAGTTCCTTGGGCAGCTGAGGAGAGGGAGCCTGAACTGGCCCTATCCTATAGCCACACTGATGAATATCTTGCATATCATCATAGAACATTCATCTGACGATGGATGGAGATAGAAACAGACACCCACATTGGAGCACTGGACTGAGCTCCCAAGGGCCAAAAAGAAAATACATTTTAAATAATTAAAGACCGTTCTGAAAGAGACAGAGACAAAAGTGCTTCTTCTGTGTATCAACAACAGGCTCAGACCACAATGTTCCAAAGTATCTAAGAAATTCCTTTCCTTTTTTTGTTGATTCTACTTTTTTAAGTATACATATTTTTCTTTCATGAGATAATTAAAGACAGAGAGGAAGGGAGAGAAGAGAGAGAGATAATATATCTGGAATGTAGAAGCAATCTCCAGATTGCACTGGCATCCTCTTCTGCCCAAGTGCTTAGTCCTCTTTCATCAGAGGATTTTTCTTTCAAATTTCCTTGTTACCACAGGGCAGGGAACCCTGACTGCCCATTGGACTGGAGAGGGAGGGGGAGAGGAGTGGGGGGAGGGGGAGAAGGGTTGGAGGATGGGGGGAAGGGTGGGAGGAGGGGGAGGGAAATGGGAGGCTGGGAGGAGGTGGAAACTTGTTTTTTTTCCTTTTCTCAATAAAAAAAAATTTTCCTTGTTTAAAGGAGCTCCTGAGGAAGGCTTGTCATCATCATCTTCAACACCACCTTTCATGAGATATCATGAGCCAAGGATGATTAATTACTGCAGTTGAAGGACTTGAGTAGAAATGCATCTTCTATTTAATGGTCCTTACCGTTGTAGTTCGGACAGACTTGTCATCTCATCTCAGATATGCTAGCTGAGAGACAGGCATACATTCCTTCCACTGTGATTCTGACCTTTACCTCCCCACTGTTACTTAAAAGTAAAGGAATATTTACAAGTTTGTCATCTAATATTTGGGCTCATTAATTTCATTTATAGTGATTTTAATGCTTTGTTTTTTTCTGGGTACTTCTGTGTTAATACACATGCATGTCTTTCTTCTTACTTATATGTTTATTGTCAACTTGTTTCTTACACTGAAACTATTGAAACTCCATTGGAGGATAAATGAAACCTCATTTCTCCATGCAACACTTTATTCTTTGGGTTTATATAACACAATTCAACTATGTAGTTCTCAGGAAATTAATTACATAGTGTTTTTCTTTTTTTATTGATAAAAGGAAAAAAAACAAGTTTCCACCTCCTCCCAGCCTCCCATTTCCCTCCCCCTCCTCCCACCCTTCTCCCCCTCCCCCCAATCCTCTCCCCCTCCCTCTCCAGTCCAAAGAGCAGTCAGGGTTCCCTGCCCTGTGGAAAGTCCAAAGTCCTCCCCCCCTCCGTCCATATCTAGGAAGGTGAACATCCAAACTGGCTAGGCTCCCACAAAGCCAGAACATGAAGTAGGATCAAAACCCCGTGTCATTGTCCTTGACTTCTCATCAGCCCTCATTGTTCGCCATGTTCAGAGAGTCCAGTTTTATCCCATGCTTTTTCAGTCACAGTCCAGCTGGCCTTGGTGAGCTCCCAATAGATCAGCCCCACTGTCTCCGTGGGTGGGTGCACCCCTCGTGGTCCTGACTTCCTTGTTCAAGGTCTCCCTCCTTCTGCTCCTCCTTGGGACCTTGGGAGCTCAGTCCGGTGCTCCAGTGTGGGTCTCTGTCTCTATCTCCACCCATCACCAGATGAAGGTTCTATGGTGATATGTAAGATATTCATCAGTATTGCTATAGGATAGGGTCATTTCAGGAAAAACATACAGTTATCCTCTTCGCTATGGGAAGTGGACAAAATTGCCGGGGAGAAAATTGGGATCTTGGGGGTGGGGCGGGATGGGGGTAAGGAGAGATGGGGAGAGAAAAGGGAGAAGGGGAGGATGGGGGGAACTTGGGGGAAAAGGATGATTGGGATAAAGGAAGGTTGGATAGGAGAGCACAGAAGCACAATTCTTAGTTAAGGGAGCCACCTTAGGTTGGCAAGAGACTTGAACCTAGAGTGGCTCCCAGGAGCCCAAGGCGATGTCCCCAGTTAGTTCCTTGGGCAGCTGAGGATAGTGTTTTTCTTTTTAATGTCCAACTTTTAGCGTATAAACACAACAGGAAGGAATAAAAAATAATTTATTCAATTTTTAGTCTTCCACAAAACACTAAAATGTATTTTCTAAGGAAAGATAAATATTTTAAAAATGTTTTATTGTAAGATAGTAAAGAACATATATGTGAATGTATATGACATAATATGAAACTTATGAAATATTATTTAGGACCAATACCATACCTGAAGTGTCACTACATAATGTTTTTGTCACTGATAGTGATTTAGGATCTTATTTTTCTAAAATAAGAATTTATATTAATAGAGAAATAAATATAAATGCTCTTTCCAATGAATAAGGTAGATTAAAAACTTTAGTAATGATGATGGCATACTTACTTAAGCAGAACTAGCTAAAACTTATTTGACAATGACTTTTAGGTTACTTTACTAATTCTAGTTACGTATCTGCTCTGGGGCTCCAGTCTCGATACCGTACTGTGTGAATATCAGTAATCATCTGCCTCATGTTGGAGTTCTGCATTATCACCTTGATGATTCATGCCTCAGCATCAGACATATTCAACTGGCAGCTAGATTGTTCGTTGTTTTTCTATTAGTCTGTCTTTAATAATTTTATAATACTAATAGTCATTTAGGAAATGATGTGATTTAAAACGCACGGTGATCTTTTTATACCAAATCTTTATAGCCAAAGTGGTGAGGTGTGCTGATGCCTTTGTGCAATAACTGTGAAGTCAGCTGGTTCACTTATAGTCAATTTGAACTAACTAGACAGACTGACTAAGCACACATTAAACCAAAAAATTAATGAATACATTCCTTTGGATCAGCATTTTAACATTTCAATGGAAATATTTTTGCTAGATTAGACATTTCCAGGTTACCACTCCCAGGTTACTTGACTCTGATGTCATGTATATAATAGTGATCTGATAATTTTTGTCTGAAGCCAAGCTGATATGTCATATCTAGAGGAAAGATGTGCTCTGGACAAAACATTTATATGAAAGTCGTGATTTAATTCTCTTTAAAACTATATTTATGTTTATATGTTGACTGAATGTGTTCTGTCTTGTGGTTCACAGTGTATCCATCTCTGTTTACTAGTGCCACCATAGATAAAATGAAAGCAGATTTAATATGTTAAGCAGTATCTTATTGCTGTGAAGAGACACCATGACCATAACACAAAGAAAAGCATTCAAGTGGGGCTGACTTACAGCTTCAAAGGTTTAATCCCTTGAAATCATGACAGGAAGCATTGTGGCACACAGGTAGACATGACGCTCGAGAGATAGCTGAGGGTGCTGTATCAGGATTGACAGGCAGTAGGAGACAGAGACACTGGACCTCACTTGAGCACTTGAAAGCACAAAGCCTGGAGGCAGAGGCAATCAGATCTCTGTCAATTCAAAGCCAGCACTGTCTACAAAGGGAGTTCCAGGACAGCTAGGACTGTTACACAGAGAAACACTGTCTCAAAAAAATAAAAATAAAATAAAAAAAGAAGAAAGGATGAAAGGAAAGAAAGAAAGAAAGAAAGAAAGAAAGAAACAAAGAAAGAAAGAAAGAGAAAGAAAACACAAGCCCCACCTCTAGTGACACACTTCTTTTAATAAAGTCGCACCTACTTCTGCAAGACCACACCTCCCAATCCCTGTCAAGTAACATCACTCTCCAATGACAATGCACTTAAATATGTGAGCCTATGGAGGCCATTCTTATTCAAATCACATTTAGTATTCAATACATTTCAGAATTCTTCATGACACTGAGCTCCATTATATAAGATTAGACATCATTCTCTAAGTCTTTTAGTGCTTGTTGTAATTAGATTATTAAGTGGGGCAAGGAAAATTACAGTTAGAAACAGTAAAAAAAAATAACAGGAAATAAAAGAAATGACAGGAACTGGTTATGCAGAATATCAATATGTGTATCATATTAGTTGGCATTATGACTGTGTAACTCAAAAAAGAAGTAACAAATCAAAATATTAGCAAATCTAGGAAGGTTTTTTAGGTCAGAGGAAAGAAATCACAGACCTTAAAATCAATACTTTGTCTGTGTATTCCCATTAATTTTGAGCTTCAATGGTAAAAGTAGTGACAATTGAAACAAAAGTATTTTGTGATAATTACTTAGTATTTTATTTTAATTGCACATATAATTTTATTTCTTAATTACATAAAAACAATATATACTTCTGTGCTTTTGGTTGTTTGGATGTTCTTTCAGCTACAGTATTAAAAAGAGAAATTATTGCTTATTTAATTGACATAGAACATATTATCTTATAATCTTGACAATATTTGATCAGGAAAACTAAGAACAAATGACTAATTCAGTGCTTTGAAGTATTTTCAACATGCATTCTCTTATTATCTGAGTGATAACTATTCTCCTTCATCTACGCTTTATATTTATAAAGTTCCCTAACTCAATAATATCTGTAATGTACAGTGACTTTACAATATGTTACAAAGATGTTTGTGAAATGGTTTTGGAGATAACAAACAAAAATACTGACAATACCATAGACCCCAGAGAATATTTCCTTCTGAGTCTATTTGATGGGCTTTACCCCAGGGAAACCTCTCAGGGAAGGAGCAGGGCAAATTGCTTCTTTTACTCAAAGTCTTAGAAAAATAAGAAACCCAACAGAGCTAAAAGGGAGGGAACCCATTGGGTTGTGTGATTTTTCTCATATTTTGTTTTCTTTTTTCTTTGTTAGGAACCTCTAGAAAGTAGGATTTTTTTTTTTGTAGAATTTGGGTTTAAGGGAGAAGGATTTCAAAGAAAGGCACAGCACATATAAAATGATAAATACTGTGTTTATATCTTGTTAGTGATTCTTGAAAGTGCTTGCAGCTTAGAGGCAGTGTAAAGAGTACTGGGCAAATAATATTCTCAGTAGAGTGTTTGTTGTGCATAGAGAGAAACCACATAGAGAAACTTAGAAAGCACACATCACAAGAAGTGATTTTCAGCAGGGAAGTCTCTTTCTGAACTTACAGAAAGACACAAAAATGGGTCTTTCTTGATGATGACAGATGTCTGTCTATACACAAGCTTAAAATGAATTATAATTCAAAATTTCAAATCAATGCAGTCATTCTACTCATTGAAGAGAGCATATTTGTGATAAATCAAAATTGAATGCAAAGCTGACACAGTTGTATGGTAATTATTGGAAATTTCTCAGCCTACAGCTCTGTATGAATAGATTAAAAAAGCAAATGTTTGACAAGCTGTGGACATACAACAGATATTGTAATTTGCCTACTATATATCAAATCACTCTGCTTTAGAAATACACAAAGAGGCCTGATATCTGTCTCTTCTGTCATCATACATTCTTGAGTACTATTCTATGTGACACGGCAAGTTATAAATACATTATCAAATAAACACTTATGTCAATATCTTATAAAAATAAAACTTCCAACAGTAATATGTACTCTGAAGAAAATGAAATAGAGTAGGTACAGAGAAGAATGTTGAAAAACTGAGGGGGTGAATGCTTTGGTAATGATAGCAAAATACTCAGAGATTATTCAAGATTTAGTTATGGATCATGGGGAAGATATTTCTGTATTATAATTCAAGGCTAGAATTAGACTAGTATGCGTTTGCATGTTTTGAACATTGTTTCCCAACCAAATAAAATTGAGGCAAAACATACTTTGTTGACTACTGATGAACATTGATGAAAATGTAGCTCAAAAGAGAAAATTATTTCTTTTTCAGATTGTAACGGCGTAAACGAATGCAGACAGATTGTAAATATATATAGCTTTAATAGACTTACAGAACCACCGTTCCTGCAGAGACCAGAAAAGCAGAAGCAGAGGATGGGAGCACGCTCGCCAAATTTATAAGCAAACATTAGCCCAAGGCGAACACGCCCCCTAAGGGACAGGACTTATCCCTACATCTCCCCCTTTTGTCTAAATAAGACAGAACTAAACCAAATACAACAATATACAATAATGACAAATAATAAATATAACAAACAATATTGAGAACAAAAGTTTTGCTAAACATTCTATCTCAAGGAGTCTAAATAATTTAGAGAGTAACTACAATTATATAATCTTCAACTCCGTCAAAGATCTGAGAGGGGAATAAATATTACTTAACAAATGAGATATATCCAAAATGTGCAACAATTGACAGAGACAACTGATTACCTGGGCAATCACCCAAAGTCTCGTTTGCAATGTTGAGTCAACCAACTTTGGCTAAGGTCTAAGATAACTGACATACCATTATTAAAGGCAAGGAACTTTTCAAAACTATCTT
>NC_022013.1:37302136-37303771 GCF_000317375.1 Microtus ochrogaster | reverse complement strand
AATACGGATGCCAAGATTCTGGGGTAATGATACTTACATCAGCACCTGTGTCCAGCAGGCCAGTAATAAAAATCCCATTTACACACACTCTCAGTTTAGGTCTTTGATCATTTATAGAAGTTTGCCAAAACACACGTAACTCATCTTTCTGATCATTATGGCTTGTAACAGTAGGCATGTGGCTTCCTAATTGTCCTGACGAGACATGTTCTCTGCAGAAACTGGAAATGACTGAACCATGTTTGCCATGGGGGCCTATGAGGCCGCCCCTCTCACGTTTCCTGTCTGTATCAGGTTGCCTTGTCTATCTCTTGTAGACCTGCATTCATTCGTCCAGTGTCTGCCTTTTCCACATCTTCTACATAAACCTGAAAGCTGAGTCCTTCTATTTCTGTTATTTCTAGAAGATGCATTATTATTATTTCTGAAAATCCGTTGTTTACAATTCCTTTTCATATGACCCATTTTGCCACAATTAAAACATTTGGCATTCTGGTGTCTCCTTTTACCATTGGAAATTGCTTCTTCTACCCATGCTTCAGTGCCATAATCAAATGTATCAACATTGAGTGTATGCAAGACCCATTCTTCCAAGGGCGCTGATCTGAGCTTTAAAGGACCCAAAATCCTTTTTCATTCCACATTTACATTTTCATAAGCCAAAGACTCAATCATTATATGTCTTGCTTCTGGGTCGGATATCCCTATTTGTACAGCCTTAGTTAATCTTTGTAAAAAGTCACTAAATGGTTCTCTCTGACCCTGTTTAACTCTGAAAAATGATTCCATTCTCTGTCCTGGGTCTTGTACCCTGTCCCAAGCCCTTAAGGCTGCTGTAGTACACATGGAGAGTGTGTTTTCATCCAAATTAGCTTGTTCCTGAGGGTCGGAAAAGAGCCCTTCACCTAGAATTTTATCTAGGGAAATGTCAATTCCCTTCACCTTTTCTTGCTGTTCTGAAAGTCTAGCCTCTTGCCTGAATAAGCATTTCCATTTTAATTGTGGTCCACTCTCAAGGACCACAGAGCTCAGCTGGAGCCAGTCCGAGGGGGTTGCTCTGCTTGTCGTGGCCCAAGATCTTAGCATCTCTTTAACAAAAGAGGCTTGCATCCCAAAAGCCATGACAGCCCGTTTTATTTCCTTGAGATCATTCACACGGACAGTCTCAAATGTGTCCTCCTTGATGACCCTAGGGTTTCTGGAACCAATCACCTTCTCTGTTGTTATTACTGGAAAGGCAGGTAGAGCTGTAGGTAGAGCTTTGTGGAAATTGTCCCAGAGAGATTTACCCACAGACGGAGTTAAAATTTGCCTTTCTACCCTTTGCTCTTCTTCATCAGAATTTAGAAATTCCTCAATCTTTTCAATTCTATTCACTGTTTCCTTCTGCAATGTCTGAAGCTCCTGTCCAGAATTATGTTCCAAAGACTTCATTGAGGATTCTAAAGTATGAAGTTTGTCCGTTAGAGATAACATCTCATCTTTGGACATAATTTTTATGGCATAAACCGTGCCTTCTTGTATTGACAATCTTTCCGTCAATCTGTCATAAGCTTTAGACAAAATCCGATTGTCACATTCAGTCAGCAGTTTTGATTCTCTCAGTTAATGTTTCTGAATGGGACTGAAGCTTAC
>NC_022013.1:37293055-37301836 GCF_000317375.1 Microtus ochrogaster | reverse complement strand
TAGTGCCAATAAAAACTATGACTCCTAGAAAGATCCAAAGATGTGGGGTGATAGACACCTCTTGTAAAATCTCCCACATGGTACAATTAAAAAAACTGTTAAATTCTTGAACAGTAATGTGTTCAGACATTTTATTTATAAAAGAAATTTTTTTACCTGCAGTGATTGGTTCCTCCCAGTGGTGGTCTCTGTGTTTTTGGAGCCTGTCCGAGAACTAGCTCTTGTAGATCAGGCTGTCCTCGAACTCACAGAGATCTGCCTGTCTCTGCCTCCCGAATGCTGGGATTAAAGGCGTGCACCACCACTGCCTGGCTAGCCTCGAGCTCACAGAGATCTGCCTGCCTCTGCCTCCCAAGTGCTGGGATTAAAGGCATGTGCTACCACCGCCTGGCTGGCCTCAAACTCACAGAAATCTGCCTGCCTCTGCTTCCCAAGTGCTGGTATCAAAGGCGTGCGCCACCACCGCCGGGCCAAGTCACTTTGTATCAGACCAAATCTGCTGCTATGGCGGCTTTTGTTGCAAAACCGCAGATACTTGAGCTTCTGCTAATTCAGGCAGTGGGGGTCCGCTGCAAACTTAGCCAAGGCAGGCAAAATGGGCCTGTGTGGCAGAGTGTGTCTCAGAGTCGGCACTTGGGCCTGAGTCACGTACTAAAAGACAGCACCCAGGAGGGTGCTGTGTTAGCTAGGGGGCTACCTGCTTGAGTCGGGGGCGAAATAGCCAGAACTTGGATGCCAAAATGTAACGGCATAAACGAATGCAGACAGATTGGAAAATATATATATACAGCTTTAATAGATTTACAGAACCACTGTTCCTGTGGAGACCAGGAAAGCAGAAGCAGAGGCTGGGAGCAAGCTCACCAAATTTATATGCAAACATTAGCCCGAGGTGAACACGCCCCCTAAGGGGCGGGACTTATCCCTACATCAGATGAACCTTTAAATTGTCAAAAATACAGGTGAATTTTTTATAATATGCTTTCTTGTAGCATGCTACTCCAACCGCCAAAAGTTTCAACAAAGTTGAGTATATAACTCTTCAAATTGTGCTTCTTTTTTAAAGGAGATAAACTGTACTCTGAATTTCACATTTCTGTGTAAACAAAAAACGTTTATGTGAGATAAGGAAAAGGCTGCAAAGGAAGAGAAAACAATTTGATAGTAACATCTGCCAGAACTAATGTTAGGTTCCTGAATGCAAATGTTGAGAGCTTCTCTGATGCCCACTGAATCAAAACTCTCCATTCATAAGGCTAAAGTCATAGGGTGGTCCATGTATTTATAAGCACTAAATTAATAATGAGTCTCTATATTTGAGGAAAAAGATAGAAAATTGGAGGGTAGAAAAAAAAAAAACAGCATTTAGTAGCTTGCTGGCAAACAAAATATTGAAATCAGAGGGTGTAAGACAATGGCCTCATCACAACCACTGAATGTATCAATATTATCAACCAAAAATAGTACCATGTGATAAAGACACTTTATGTAAGTTTGCCAACAAAGAAAAGTACTTCAAACTCAACCTTTTCTTAAAACTTTCTTTAATTTTTTTTCCCAGTGAACGCAAAAATAAAAAAAAAAAGAATGGCAAAGAAAACCTCCATCAAAAAATAGATATCTAAGGAGTAAAATAGGAAGAGAAACACAACACTAGCTGACAAAAATAATGAGAGATAATTCAGTCTCAAAAGAGAGAAGCATAGTCTTTTCTTCCCGAAACCATGGATTATTAAACAAAGTCACATGCCTCTTATGTTTCCTTTGAGTTGTTGGTAAAGTAAGATGTTTTAGTGGCTCCTAAATAATACAGTTTATGGTCCTTGTTCTTGTTTGTCCTAAAGGGTAAACATATCAAGACCCTGTTTTGCTAAGATAAACCATAACATATTATGGTTGTGAGTCATAGAGAAAGCATACCGAGCTGACCTGGAAACTTCCTCCATTCTTGCTAGGTTTCAAAGAATAGCGATTCTTATGGAAGCCACTGGAATAAAAAGTCACTAAATGTAACTCTTAACTACGGAGCACACATGCTATAATAGTAACCTGCAATGCATGATTTTCCACCAATGCAATATTGCCATGGCTATCACAGAGGTAGGCAACTGCTTTCTTATCATATTTGAGGACACCGTTAGAGGTATTTCTGTGCTGAATTCTTAATTAAGGCATCTGTTTCCTTTTTATACTTTTGGTTGCTATTTTATTCTGAGGAAGACTTTAAAATCCAGAGTGCTGTACTTCAAAAAAAGTTTTATCTAAGGAATGTATTTCCAAATTTATTGTAATCTTAAATATTAGAAAACAGAGAAATTAACTGATACAATTTCAAAATTTTTTTAAAGAGGGATGCAATGAACTTTATTGATGGTATTCAAGAGAGTAGGGCTCCCCATGTCCCCTCCTGCTATTCTGGGAGTCTGGGATGGAAACTGTAAGGGAGATGCTCAGTGTCAAGGGTTAGTTAGGACAGGGACTGCTCAGCAGCCGAGGGCCTCTCTCTTGCTGTGTCGTTGCCGGGATGGGGGTGGTCCAGGGTAGGCTTCTTACTCCTTGGAGGCCATGTAGGCCATGAGGTCCACCACTCTGTTACTGTAGCAGAATTCATTGTGGTACCAGGAAATGAGCTTTACGAAGTTGTCATTGAGAGCAATGCCAGCCCCAGCATTGAAGGTGGAAGAGTGGGAGTCACTGTTAAAGTCACAGGAGACAACCTGGTCCTCAGTGTAGCCCAGGATGCCCTTTAGTGGGCCCTCGGATGCCTGCTTCACCATCTTCTTGATGTCGTCATACTTGGCAGCTTTCTCCAGGGGGCATGTCAGATCCACGACGGACACATTGGGGGGGGGGGTAGGAACGCTGAAGGCCATGCCCGTGAGCTTCCCGTTCAGCTCTGGGATTACTTTGCCCACAGCCTTGGCAGCGCGATGGCCATCTCTCCACAGCTTCCTAGAGGGGCCATTCACAGTCTTCTGGGTGGCTGTGATGGCATGGACTGTGGTCCTGAGTCCTATGATGCTAAAGTTGTCATGGATGACCTTGGCCAAGGGGGCTAAGCAGTTGGTGGTGCAAGAAGCGTTGCTGACAATCTTGAGGGAATTGTCATACTTGTCATGGTTCACACCAATCACAAACATGGAGGCATCGGCAGAAGGGGCGGAGATGATAACTCTTTTGGCCCCACCCTTCAAGTGGGCCCTAGCCTTCTCCATGGTGGTGAAGACACCAGTCGACTCTACAATATACTTGGCGCCGGCATCCCCCCATTTGATGTTGGTGGGATCTCGCTCCTGGAAGATGGTGATGGCCTTCCGTTGATGACAAGCTTCCAATTCTCAGCCTTAACTGTGCCTTTCAACTTACCATGGGTAGAGTCATACTGGAACATGTAGACCATGTAGTTGAGGTCGATGAAAGGGTCATTGATGGCAACAACGTCCACTTTGCCAGAAGTGAAGGCAGCCCTGGTAACCAGGCGTCCAATACCGTCAAATCCGTTCACTCCGACTTTCTCTGGAACGAGGCTGGCACTGCATGGAAAGTAGCGGCTGTCTCTAGAACAGGGAGGAGCAGAGAGCCCAATTTCAAATTTTTAAGTCTATTTTGATTATTTGAAGTTAAGCTTCAGTTTAGTGTTAAGTTTAATCTATTCCTAGGTAGTTTTCAATTGAAATTAAAGGAATCCATGCATGTGTTTTATTAAACATTGTTTCTCAAATGGAAGGAGCTAGTGTGATAGCCTAGTTACACAAGTGCCTGCTGTGTGAGCATGGGGTCTAAATTTGAATCCCTATGATTCATATAAAAGTTGATTACAGTGGTGTGCATCTGTAGCCATAGTGGTCTTCAGGTTGTGTAGTTGCAGGTGGATCTTTGTAATATGCTGCTCAGCATGTCCACTAAGTCAATGATCTGTCTCAAAAAATATTGTGGGGAGTTGTTAAGAAAGTCATTATATTTTGGCCACTGGCCTCTATATTCCTGATTATACAGAAATATACATACATACATACATGCACACAGAAATAAACTCACACACAAATAAATACAATAATAAAGATACAATTAAAGAAGTGTGTAGTTATAAAAAAACATTAACCTAAAATCTGATATTCTTCACCAATATAAAAATAAAATAAATAACGAATAAAATAGTATTTGACTTTATCCAAAACCGGACTTGCTGAACATAGCGGACAATGAGGACTACTGAGAACTCAAGAACAATGGCAATGGGTTTTTGATGCTACTGCACGTGCTGGCTTTGGGGGGGCCTGGGCAGTTTGGATGCTCAACTTACTAAACCTGGATGGAGGTGGGCGGTCCTTGCTTGGACTTCCCACAGGTCAGGGAACCCTGATGGCTCTTCAAGCTGATAAGGGAGAGGGACTTGATGGGGGAGGGGGAGGGAAATGGGAGGTGGTGGCGGGGAGGAGGCAGGAATCCTCAATAAATAAATAAATTTAAAAAATAGTATTTGACTATAAAGTCAAGTAATGTCTTAATATTATTTTCACACTGAAAAAATTCTATTATCATCTCTTAAAAGTATTTAAAAACTTAATGAGTTTAAGAATTTGTTGAAGATTTTTCTAGTTGGTTTTATACTGTTGTGTTATAAATGAAGTCAATTAAAGGGACTCTAAATTGTTGCCTTTATGCCATTTCATTTAGAAGGAATTAACAAAGCCAGTGCAATACTAAAGATAGGATACTTTTTTCCCTGTTCAAGCAGCTGGTCACAGAGAAGGATTGCTCCCTCAAGAACCATAAAATTCTTCCATTTGACAGCCAAGCAGAAAAGGTGAGAAGAAAATAAACAGCACAGCTAACAGGAGCTGTCATCATGATGAATGCTGATGAGCAGTAATTAATGTGGATTCTCCTAGGCAAAGCCCAAAGGTCTGTGCCTTGCCCACTGACTTAAGGATGGGGAAGCAGGAAAGTAGGAAGACAAAATGAGTAAAGTAACCAGAGACAACACTACTTTTAAAGTCAGGAAAGCTGAGTAGTACAACTGTGAAATTGTCTGATCCTCTAGGATGCTTTAGTGCTCTTTAGTGTTTATAAACAGAAGAAATGATGCTAAATACCAGTGAATAGTGATACCAAACTAATGTCAATAAATGGTATGGGAAATGTGTACAAATATAATCTCTCTCTTTGGGCATGGATAGTGCTCTTAACCTAATACATGGTACTTATTAGACATAGAGCAATATACAATTTGAAAGAAAAAAACCTTATTTCTTTCTTAATACTTATTTCAATTCTACAAAAGCACTATACTGCTTTCAAATTGGATTATACTATTTCAATGACATGCTTAAACAATACCTTCATAATATGAATAATTATTGATGTATGTGTATTAGTATACCAATTAATATGTTTTATAAATGTTTTATTCCTCAGCTAGTATAATGTCAGAGTAAAGAAATTCTCCATACTACACTTTTTGAGATATTAGTATCAGAGCATTTAATTTTTTGGTAGCTCTTTCTTTGGTTAAAAAATGACACATATGTATTCATGTATAAGATGAAATGTAGGTGGTAAGCATGTTCTCTATTTAAAAAAATTTACTATGCCGGTATTGTGATATTGTTGGCCTGAAGAGTGCACTACAAGCAAAGACATTTTTCTCCAACCCAAATTTCTATCTCTGTGCTTATTCTCTTGTATCTAGAAGAAATCTACAGAGAATTATTAACAATTATTATTTTATGAACTATAAATGTTTAATCAGAAAAAATATAATAATGGTAAAGATGATTTTGAGCATTCAGGCATTGTTCTGTAGATGTTGTCACAGTTCTGCCATGTTTGAAAAAGAATATCTATGCTGGCACAAGAAATGCCAAAGAGTGGAAGCATTTTAGTCAGCAGCTAAAAAGATGCCAGTGACAGCTGGGTGGAGCCTCTTCTATGAACAGCTTAATGAATGCCAATTGACCATCTCTCCTGGAAATGGTATTTTTTGGACACCATTCTAAGAAACCTGGGGCAAATGTACTCGTACACATATAAACACATATAAAGGTACAGAACAGATCATTCTTTCTCATTCTCTCTCTCTCCCTCCTCCCCCCTCATTCCCTCTCTCTCTCTGCTATGGGATAATGTTTTTCTGTACTATGTTTTGTCACTCATATTGGTTTAATAAAATGCTGACTGGTTGGAGCCAAGCACAGTATGGTGGGGCAAGCAGACTGGGCAGAAGAAAGGTGAAGACGCAACCATCAGCCAGATGCAGAGGAAGCAAAGTGAAAATACTTTACTGAGAAAATATACAAAACAATGCGGCTAAACATAGCCAAAAATGATGGGTTTATTTAAATTGTAAGAGTTAGTTAATAATAAGTCTGAACCATTCTCTAAATACTGTTATAATTAATATAATTTTTGTTTAACTATTTGTATCTGGGCATCATGGAAATAAAAGCTCAATCTCTGTCTATAAATGGCACCCAAATCTTTGGCAAGAATTTCCACAGAAAAAGTTTTATAAAAAAGGATTCTAGACAGATAAGAACAGAGTCAAACAGAGCTTCTTGGTAACTGTCTTTTTTTTCTAGTAGGCTGTTTGCTGGCAGCAAGCAAATCTGAGGCTCTTTTAAGAGAGGCTTTCTCACTTGGCATTAGCAGTAAAAACCTTGGAGCTCTTTTAAGGGGCCATGCTATCAAACACGTAAATGGTGTTTATGAACAGCCAACATCAGGCTTAATGGTGGTGGCATGTACCTAGAAACTTCACAGAGTTATAGTAATAGATATGTCTCCCACCAGTACCACAAACACGAAGCTAGACTAAAACAGCTAAGAAACAGGGTGAATCCAGTCACCAAACCTGCAGCTTCAATCCTAGCTGCATTGCTTAGCAAATTAAATATTTATGTTTTCAGAAAAGGATAGATATATACAGTAAATACATATACAGACAGAAAAAAAAACTCCAAATAATTTACAGTGTGTTCAAAAATATATGTAGGCTTGGGAGAGATAAGAAAAAGGATAGAGATTTAATCCCAGTACTTGAGAGGCAGAGAAAGGCAAATCTCTATGAGTTAGAAGCTAGTCTTGTTAACAGAGTGAGTTCCAGGACAGCCAAAGATACACAGAGAAACCTTGTCTCAAAAAATCCTAAAATTATAGCTGGGCCATTGTGCATGCTTTAATTCAAGCCCTCAGGAGCCAGAGGCAGGTAGATCTCTGTGAATTCAAAGCCAGCCTGGTATACAAGCACTAGTTCCAGAACAGGTTCCAAAGATATAGAGAAACTAAAAAGATATAGAGAAAATAAAAAGCAAAAATTAAAAAAATAAAAGAAATAGAGTAAGAAAAGAGTCACATAAAAATGTAAAATACACAGAGAGTCTGGATACTATATGTTATTGAGTTGTCTTTGAATTGTTTGACTATTGAGAAAGTAAGAACAGCTGCTAAAAATTGATTAGAATGCTGCTGGATCAATTTAATTTATATATTTTGAAAATGTCTTGACTTACTTTGGGTAAGAGGTTTTATTTTTATTTCCACATGGAAATAGAGGCTGTGGATTCATTCTTGGTTTAAAAAAATTAGGTTTAATCAAGGACAATCCCTTGAAAAATCTCCAATGGGAATGGATGACCCAGATAAAACAATATTTCATAGTACTACTGTTGCAATATCCTCTGAATTCTACATCCAGAACAGCCTCAAGACTTCAGACTGAAACCATCCAGTCTCACAGAATACTCCAGTCAGGATTTGACCATAATTCTAAATTTTCTTTTGGTCCACAAAGAGTCTCAGTGTCCCGAGTCAGCAGGATGTAACCTAGAAAACTATGCCCACATTTCCAAAAAAAAAAAAAAAAAGGATTATGGTTGTTTGTCTTTATTTAAAGTTTTGATTGTAGTTGTTTTGGATAATTGTCAGAAAACAAGCTAAACAAAAGAGATTAGATTATGAGGTCTTGTTTTAAATAAATATATATGTGTATATACATATATATGTAAATATATATATATATTCATTCTAGATGCATTCATGTTCCTCCAACATTTCTTTTTTTCTTTTTAGGTATATGGAATTCCATTGTGCATATATAGCACATTTTAATTATCTACTCATTTGTCAATGGACATCTAGACTGACTTATTTTCAGCTATTGTGACTAGAATAGCAACAAACATGATTATGCAAGTATCTCTATTATACAATTAAGAATGCTTTGGGTCATGTCTAAGTGTGTGGTACAGCTGATTCATATGGTAGTCTATTTATAGTTTTATGAGACATATTCAGCCTGGTTTCCCAAGTGGTTCTATTAGTTTGCTCACCACAAACAATGTATAAATATCCTTCCTTCCCCACCCATATCAAATTTTGTTGTCATTTATTGCCTTGGTGATGACAATTCTGACTTTTGTGAGTAGCTAAAGATATTGAACTATGTTTTATAGAGTTGAATAGTAATTTCTGTTTCTTTCTAACCAATATATATATATATTGGTTATATATATATATATATATATATATATATATATATATTACATGAGGCAAACAAAACATGGTAATTATTCAGCTATGTGACCTATTTGATAATTTGAATTAAATAAAGGCAGAGCTAAACACTGGATTTCACAAATAGTTGTACAATAATCTTGATAATAATAATTTTATGGAACTATATGAATAAAGTCTATCTGGACCTAATTTATGTAAGATTAGAAAAATAAAAAAAACATAAAAACAAGGAAGGAAAAGTTTCAAACTCTTTTATTATTATTA
>NC_022013.1:37278415-37292291 GCF_000317375.1 Microtus ochrogaster | reverse complement strand
AAGAAAGTGAACCCAAAGACAAACATATAGGCATCCTCCTGAATATTAACCTTCATCAGGCGATGAAAGGAGACTGAGACAGAGACCCACATTGGAGCACCAGACTGAAATCTCAAGGTCCAAATCAGGAGCAGATGGAGAGAGAGTAAGAGCAAGGAACTCAGGACCGCGAGGGATGCACCCACACACTGAGACAATGGAGATGTTCTATCGGAAGTTTCAAGTTCTTAAACATTTTAAATACCATATTCTGAAGGTCTCTAAAAGATTTAAAATTCTGGCGATGGGTGGAGATAGAGACAGAGACCCACATTAAAGCACTGGACTGAGCTCCCAAGGTCCAAATGAGGAGCAGAAGGAGAGAGAACATGAATAAGAAAGTCAGGACCCTGAGGCGTGTGCCCACCTACTGTGATGGAGGGGCTGATCTATTGGGAACTCACCAAGGCCAGCTGGACTGGGACTGATGGAGCGTGTGATCAAACAGGAATCTCTGAACGTGGCTGACAATGAGGGCTAACTGAGAAACCAAGGACAATGGCACTGGGTTTTGATTCTACTGCATGTACTGGATGTGTGGGAACCTAGTCTGTTCGGATGCTCACCTTCCTAGACCTGGATGGAGGGGGAAGGACCTTGGACTTCCCACAATTCAGGGAACTCTGACTGCTCTTTGGACTGGAGAGGGAGGGGGAGGGGGAGTTGGGGGAGGTGGTGAAAAATGGGAGGAGAGGAGGAAGTGAACATTTCTAATAAAAATAATAATAATGATGATGCAAAAAAGAAATATACTGCCTTGTTTTGTTTAAATTTAAATAATGACAATAAATTGTAATTTGACAAAAATGTGATAATCTTTAAAAAAAGATTTGAAAAATACCTAACTGAAATATATCTCTATATATCTAGAAAATCTAACTAACATGACTACAAGCTTGACTATTATAGATGATTATCTTTTAACCTATATTTCTTAATTATACATTACATTTTTAAATGAGCTGGACAAACACAATACCTTAATTAAGATCAGAAATACATAACTGAGTATAGTAAAATTGAACTTAAACCATGATCCATTCCAGTGCAAATTATTCATCTCTATAGCATATCTCCCCTACTGCATTTCCCCCTTTAAATATAAACAAACATTTATAAACAGTATTTGGGAATATGGCAGTAGTTCTTTCCAAACTGTTTCATGCTTTTTGTTGGGTGAAGTAATATTTGGGGGTGTTTACAGAGACCAATTGGGTTTCTTGGTCCATCATACCACATTAGTCTGGAAGCATTCCACAGGTTCTCATCCCCTGTGGAAACAAAAGAAGAACCTCTTTTCAAAAGCAACATATCCTTATACCTACATTAAAACATCTATGCTGGTTTAGCTTAGCAGCCCATACAATGAAATGTCTCTCTGTACTTAGCTCCTTCACAGTCAACTTTCGGGAATTCACCAAGACCAGCTAGCCTGGGTCTGAAAAAGCATGGGATAAAACCGGACTTACATAGCAGACAATGAGGACTACTGAAAACTCAAGAACAATGGCAATGGGTTTTTGATCCTACTGCACATACTGGCTTTGGGGGAGCCTAGGCAGTTTGGATGCTCAACTTACTAAACCTGGATGGAGGTGGGCGGTCCTTGGACTTCCCACAGGTCAGGGAACCCTGATTGCTCTTCAAGCTGATGAGGGAGAGGGACTTGATTGGGGGAGGGGGAGGGAAATGGGAGGCGGTGGCGGGGAGGAGGCAGAAATCCTTAATAAATAAATAAATTAAAAAAAAGAAACAAAAAAAAAAGAAAATAATAATATACATAGTTCAGATTCTCTGTGTATATTCCATCTTTACACAGCTTATTTTTTTATAAATTTAATATTTATTTTATTATCTTACTCCTTTAATCTGTGACTATCTATACTCTGTATTTTTTAAAAACTTTGTTTTATATTTATTTATAAATCATTTACTTCTTTTATAACTCTCTATACTCTTTTTCTTTTCTCAAAAGTCTATGTATATTTTTTAAATACATTGTGTCTTGTTTAGTGGTTTTTATGTTTGAATCTATACTGTTGTGTATCTGTAACATTTTTCTGTCCTAGAGAGCTTTTAAAATCGTAAGCAGCTTGGTCACAGCACCCCTGGTGTGTCACAGCTCCACCTCTTCCTACCTTTCAAAATGGCGGAAGTACCATTACTGCCAGCTCTGGGGCTGCCAGGTAGGAGCCGGATTATCTCTGAGAAAGAGAGTGTAGCACATAAACACATTTTTATTTGAGCAATAGCTAAATCTGCCATGCAGTGCAATGCATGGTCTATAAATATCTCTGTGTATGGTGGCAGGAATCTGCCATGATCTTTTGCCTGTCCATGCCTAATAGGCATGATTCCAGTGTCTGGCAGAAAGCACTGAGCCATGGGCATGGTCTCAACTACTTTGCTCCTGATCCTGAGTGGGTACACAAGCACCCAGGCCCACAAATGCTATTTAAGTGTTTGGACTCCTGAAACAACCAGAGTGCACCCTGGCAGTACACCCCAGGAAGCCACCATTTGAAACCTGTCTTTTTTTTTTTTTTTTTTTTTTGCTACTACCGTTGAATCAGCAGGATGACCTCTCTAGAGCTGCATCATGCCACGAGATGAAAAAGAAGTGCATGCAGTTAAACAGGTTTTATGTGGATATAGTTGACCATGTTGAAACGTCAATTTTTGTAGGAGGTTGCTTGTTTGCGCCTGGTTGCCCAGCCCCAAAATAACCACACAGAAACTGTATTAATTAAATCATTGCTTAGCCCATTACCTGAGGTTTCTTAATGGTTAATTCTTACATCTTAATTTAACCTATTTCTATTATTTTATATTTTACCATGAGGCAAGGTTATAGAGTGTCTGTCTCCAGTGGCAGCTTCATGGCTTCTCCCTGACTTCACCTCCTTTCTTCCAGCATTCAGTATAGTTTTCCCCACCTAGCTTTACTCTACTCTATCACAGGTTTAAGACAGTTTTTTTTTAATTAACCAATGGTATTTACAGCATGCCCTGCCACAGGCCAATGAAGCTTCTTTATTAGCCAATGGTAATAAAACATATTCATAACATACAGAGGGAAATCTGATATCAGTCATCCAGTTAGGTATGACAAGGAAAGTATAAGGATGTTCCACAACTACCCATTTTCAAAAAAAAGTAAGAATTACCGCCAGATAAGAGATCCACAGTTTGAAAAATTAACACAACTGAAAATAAAATCAAAATAGAATGTAAACTTTACTGTTTCAATGTATCAAGACATTGAAAGATTTGGAATTACTGTGTGCAATCTGGGCAATAGTATGACTCAAGCTCACCATTATCAGAATAACTGTTTTAATCAGACATGTAACATAGCATTATTTCATGGAAGGAGTAGGCATAGAGTTATATATGTTTGAATAAAAACAAAAGTAAAAAGAAAAAAAAAAACAAAATGATCTCTGAAAGAATGGTAGGATGTGTCTTCCATGTACAAAGTCCTAGATTTGAGAAATCAAAGAATCACCAGAAAACTAAAGGAAAGGAAAGGAAATGAAAGAAAAAATCATCATGGCATGGCAATTATACTATGCTTTCCATTTAGGTGTCAACTGCTTCTATGTTGTAATTTACTCAGTATATACATATATATATATATATATATATATATATATATATATATATGCATATGCTATTGTTTCATATATTTATGAACTGCCATGCATAGACAGAAAACTTGTGTTCATATATAAATATATATGTATATTCATTGTCATTCTGTTTATTTATTTAGATAGATAGATAGATAGATAGATAGATAGATAGATAGATAGATAGATAGATAGATAGGGAGGGAGGGGGGAGTCACATGTGGCACAGTCTGGCTTCAAACTCATTCTGTGAACAAGTATTTGAATTTATGTATCTTCTATATATTTCTCCACAAAGTGATAAATTGTTGTAAGCACATATGTTTTAGGAACCCAACATTTCGTTAGTTATGGATTCCTTTTATTTCATATTTATATTTCTCTTATTCAATTTTGTTAATTTTGTTAAGAGAGTGATGATACAGATAAAACTTCATTGAATTTTCATTTCTAATTTTTTTCTATAATTCATACAATGGCTGATTTGTACATTGGCCTGAAATTTTGGTGGGAATATTATCTCCCATATCAAATTATCTTGTCTTTGTTATTGTCTGACCTATGATGTAAATAGCATTGATATCCAGTTTTAATGCTTTGTCAACCAGCTTAAACAAATAGTTCCAAACTCATGGTTATGAAAATAGCTCTGATTAACTTCTATGGGTAGTTAAACATAATGAATGGTAATGAACATGAGGAAGAAGGATGTTGACAGGAACATAGGAAGTGAAAGAGAAAGTGATTTCATGTGCTGTGCTGTATACATGTGAAAGGCTCTCTAATATCAAATGTAATTAGTGAAAACCTAAAATAAATACTGTAGAGTCTATAGAGATTTTTTTGTTTGAAAATTTCTCCACCTTTTTTTCTCTCTGACCCTCGTTGTCATTTATCTTCTTTTTATTTATTTTGCATTCCCACCATAGTTTCCCTTCCCTCTTCTCCTCCCTGCACGTTCCCCCAAACCCTCAGTTCAAAATACTTCTATATTTCCCTTCAGGAAAGGCCATGTCTCCCAAGTATATCAACAAAACATGTCATATCAAGTTGTAGTAAGACTAAGTACATCCCCATGTATTGTCTTTTAATAAATCTGCTTTATATTGTTTTCTTTTTATCTTTTATTTCATGACCATACGTCTCCAGTTTAGTACCTTGAAGAACAGATGTTTTCAAACATATAACCTATACGTAATATTACATTTATTATAAAACATATGAATTGAGTACTGAGTTATAGTTACTTTTAGTTATGTTGTTTAATCATGTACTATATATTCTAATTTTGCATTTCATTTTCTGGGAGACTATTCAGCCTATCTGCCTTAAGACAATAAGACTATGAATGATCTCATCTCTACTTTGCCTGATCCTCATTGACCATGTCTTATGTCTTAAAACAGGAACAAAATCTGCAATTTTGCATAAACTTGCATATATCTATTTATTAAGAACAATTTATTTCATAATACATTAGAATTGTTTGAGATTAAATACACTCCTAAGAATAAAAAGGAAAAAAATCTCTTCTGTGTCTTGATTACAAAAAGCCCTTGACAAATATATGGCATGGATTATAGTTGTGTTAATGTGTTTTCACTATGATATTTTATGTTTAGAATGGTCTTTCTTTTCACGTAAATTCAAGCTTTAATGCAGGGAAATGTAAGTAACAAATTGGGATAGAAAAAAATGTATATTGATTCTGGTTACTGTACAAAGTGACTCCTATCACTTGGAGAGGGTAAATGAAGAGTTTCTAAAGCTGTTTATCAACAAATACACCAAAAATAAATAAACTGGGTTGAAAACAATAAAGTCATGTGCTGTACTTAAGTTTATTCTAGTCATTGTTCTATGTTATCAGTGCATATATGATACGGTAATGGTATGGAAACGTCTTTCAGTGCAAACTTTGTAGTGGAGTGAAGTCAAATAATTTACCCAATGACAATAATAGATATATAATATAAGCACATGGTGGAAGGAAAAATGAACACAGGTGCTATAAAGGGGAAATAAAAAATGGGGGGAAATTGGGGCAGAAGGATGGAAATTAATGTAATGATATGACAATAGTTAGATATATTATTAAAATGTATATATTAATATTATAAATTTATATGTGCAACATTAGTAAAGAAGAAATCACAAATTTGAGAGGGAATGGGGTCTAGAGAGGAGTTAGGGTGAGGAAAAGGAGGAGGACATGATGAAAGTGTAGAATTCACAGATGAAAATCTCAAAGAAGAAAAGGAAGTGAGGACTGTTCTCCAAACTCAGGTCCAAAGTGGACCTCAAAGTTACTTTTTGTTAAAATAGCTGTGCTGTTCTGGTGACAAGTATGAAAGCATATCTGAAGGCTAAATTTGCTATCACTTGGTGATATGTCAATCAAAATTACTTCATTTACTACGAATATATTAGTTTTGTTAAAATATGTAATCAAATATCTGTACTAGGGAAATCCCTGAACTTACATAATTGAACTCCTTTCTAAGTTTTTAGTTAAACATAAGAAAGGCTCAGTTTTTTTTCTAAAATATTTTAAATCAAACATTACAAGTAGATGCTGATATTTATATTTCAAAGCTTTTTAGCTGTATTGGATGATATTTATACTTAGTAATGTCTGGATAACTCAATGATTTAATGTTTTCCCAGTAAAGTATTGAAACAGCATTCTTTTAATTTTAAGTCATTATTTGAGTGGTGGGCATAAAGAAATTCACCAATTAGCTCTCAAAATAGTACTGTTTTTTTTCTCTCCCTGCAGAATATTTTTTTCAAAAGAAAATTATTTCAAACAAATAAGACTGTTGGATCTAATTATAGTGGATTGCAAATATAATGTATGGAATCTAAAAATGTGGGCTTTGATATCCAGGTACATTTTTTAAGACAATACATATTCTCAACGTTTATCAAGGAAGATAATGTGATGTTTGTGGCTTTGATTTAAAATAGAATAAGGCTGCAATGCACTCATCATTCAAACTATGCATTCATATATCCAGTTCCTTGATGATGCCATGTGAAAAATCACATATAAACACATTTCTTATTTATTATTTTAGAAAAAAGTCTTTGAAGTATAATTTTCTGAAGTTTTATAGAATAGAGAACACAGCCAAAGCAACTCTTTCTAAAGACCTTTGAAGCAGACTTTTTTTTTATTATTTACAGGAAAATGAATGTCAGAGGAATGCTTTTTACTTAAACCACCATCAATTTTAACAGATTTTAACTGGCTTTAAGAATTCTTAACACACACCACAGGTTGATCCCTTTTTCAGTGGTTTTTAGTTTATCAAACTTCATATTTTGCTTGTATGAAAGGATTAGTGTGCATTTGGTCTTTTTTTTTTTTTTAATCTTTGTCTCTGTGTGTGTCAGGGTGTTCTTGTGTGTGAGAAAGTGCACGTGCCCCACATGGGTTAAAATCATAGTGCAAGGGTGAAAATCATAAGACAACCTCAGCTGTCTGTCCCTGTCTCCTATGCTGCTTCAAAGGGGGTCTCTGTTATTACTTACCCCTGTGTATATCAGGCTAACTGACTCATGAGTTTTCAAGAACGATCTTGTTTCCACCCCTTATCTTGCTGAAACATATTTTCCAAAACTGCTTTTGTTTTTTTTTCTATTTGTATTATATATTTTAAGTTTATAATGTAATTAAAACAAGGAATACTGAGAGTTGGAGAAGTAGTTTCATCCAAGGAAAAGATAGCAAGCACTTGTCATTGCTATTATTGTTTTATGTTTTTGTTTGTTTTTTTTTAATGAAACTGTTAATGAGACTTTTCTTAGTGGTTATATAAATCCTATGGAATGTTTATGGTTTCAACTCTATCTGCTTGGATGGGTCCTATTTAATTTATTTTAAAAATCTAAAGACATTCAACTATTGATGGTGTTTATATATGCAAATCAGTTGAGATTTTGTGGAATTTGTTTCTCATTAGTCTGTTAGAAATTTATACTTGTCCAGGTAGCTCACTCAGTCATGCTTTTTCCTTTTTTCATGGACAGCAAAAGTTGAAGGGTTTAAATCCTTTTTGCATTTGTGACTATATTCTTGGATTAGGACACATTAATTTCCCATTCTTTTCTTCATTTCCCATAAGGAGATATTGGTACTTTTAGTAAATAACTGATTAAAGTGCAGTGTTGCACTCAAGACCTACTACTAAACGTTCCTTATAGGTAATTTTGCAATATCTGTTAAGGATGTTATAAAGGTTTCTTGAAATTGATCTCTTTAATCTGGAAATTGAAGAAGGTTTTTAGGAAAACAACACTAAGATGTGGGTAGTCAGAAAGATGCAAGAAATTTGCTGGAATGAAAATTGTTAAAATGAGCATTGTCCAACATCTATTCTAAACCTCAAGGGTCCACAAAATTCAGCTAACAGGAGATTTACATTATCAGTAAAACTATTTTAAGTCTAAGGTGAATGAATTATAGATAAACAGGAAAATGAATTTCAAACAAAAATACAATTTTCAACAAATTGTGTCATTTAACAATCACTTTATTCACTAAAAACAGTCTCAAGCAGCACTTTCTAGATACCTACTTTGTGCTATGTACAGCATATTCTGTGTTAAAAAGGATGAACATGCTCCCTATTTTAAAAGTAGCAGAGAATTTTTCCATTGTATATGAGTATTCTCGGGGAAACAGTATATGACACTGGGAAACTTTCATCTAATCAAGCCCTGAATCAAATAAATGAGAGTCCAGCATGTGTCTATTACACAATAGTCAGGCTTCTAAACACAACTGAATTCTTGTGCCAGAACTGCCTCGTGTCATCACTTAAATTATGAGATACAAATATACCCCGCTTATTTTCAAATATAAGATACATTTTAAAACCTTTATTCTTAGCTGTGAATTTTAGTTTTAACAAAGCAACATTCAACTTCTCAAATTCCACCAATTAATTAATAGAAAGACAAAATATTGTTTTTCCTGTATTTTTCAGACTGTTCTTTTTTATTTTAACTAAGTATATCCTTTCTTACTATGTTTTAAACTGGTGACTCTGTCTCTCTCTTTCTGTGTATATTATTCTTCCATTCTTGTCCTGATTTCTCCAAAACAATTGTTTAATATAGTCCTAAATTAATTTCCAATGAATGCTTTTACAATATATGTAACACATTTTCTATAAAGTTTGAGGCTTAGATCTAGTGATTTTTTTATCAAATGCCACTTTTTATTTACTCCAAAACAGTTGTACTAAGTCATTAAAAAAATGAAGTATTAAACATCTCTATGTTTTCACCTTATGAGATATGAGCAACTTTGCTGGAACCTCCTGACTTTCAAAACGAACATATTCTACATGAAACAGTTGGAACATTGCTTCTAATGTTCTTGACTTGAACTAAGCAGAAGTAACATTGCATTCACTTGGATGTTTATGATTAGTTTCTTTGGACCAAGTAAAATGTATTGTGATATTGATCCTTGGATGTGCATCATTGTGGTCAGTTTTCTAGCTGTTCATCAAATTCACTCATGAGCTGTTGGATGACTATCATTTTATTGTGGAGACACAAAGAAATATTGATTTGCCTCGAATAGGGCACATATGCCACACCAGACACCTAGTTTAGTGAACAGTGGGATGATTATTGGAACTTCTTATAATAGTGGTATCAGTGAGGAGATATTTATAGGAGCGTAGATTTAGAGGCAGCAGCCTCACTAAAAGAACATCTTTAGTGTGAGCATAGCTGAATACCTGGAGATGCCAAACCACTTACCTATGGAAATGTCTCTACTCCCCAGCAATCATTGCTATTTCTGGTACTGTTTTGTGGAGATTTACAAGTCTCAGATACTTCCTAGGACCTTTGAATGTGTTTCCATCCTGAGATTTAGTGGAATGTTTCTATTAGGAGAAAATAATGGAACAACAATCCATGTCTTTCGATTATTATAAACTTACATTGTTGTAGCAAAATGGCAGGAGCAGATCCAGTAGTGCTTCAGAACCTTGAGGAGAGTGAATATTGGACCACAGCAACTGACACTGACTGAAGAGATTACCCCTTTCCTGAAGCACACTGCCCCTTGTTAAAAAATAAATAAAACAAAACAAAAAATCTTTTCATTTATTACTGATCCCAACTGGCAGTAGTTACTTTACTTTTGTGAGATGTCCTTCTGTATATGTGTTCTTCGTATTCGCTAATGAATAAAGCTATTTTGGCTTATGGCGGGGCAGAATACAGCCAAGCTGGAAGAGATATAGAGAATAGGAAGAGTTAAGAGTTAAGGAGACTGCCATGTAACTTCTGAAGAAGACAAAAGCCCCAGAACATTACCGGTAAACCATAAGTCTCATGGTAATACATAGATTAATAGAAATGGGTAATTTAAGATATAAGAATTAGTTAAGAAGAAGCTTAAACTATTGGCCAGGTAGCGTTGTGATTAATATAGTTTCTGTGTAATTATGTAAGGTCTGGGTAGCCAAGAAACAAAAGAATAGTCTCTGCTTGGGGCTGGAGAGATGGCTCAGTGGTTAAGAGCATTGCCTGCTCTTCCAAAAGTCCTGAGTTCAATTCCCAGCAACCACATGGTGGCTCACAACCATCTGTAATGAGGTCTGGTGCCCTCTTCTGGCCTGCAGACATACACACAGAATACTGTATACATAATAAATAAATAAATATTAAAAAAAATGAATAGTCTCTGCCTACAAAATAGCAGTGATACATCGAGGGTTAACCTGCATGACCTCCGGTCATTTTGGGTCTGGGTGCTTATATGCCAGCTTGGGGTTAAGAGGAAAGTAGCTGAGAGTGAGCCAACAGCTCAGCACTGCCGTCTGGGCAACTGTCCTGACTGGGTCAGCTAGGTGTTCATAGGCAGGAAAATCTGGCAGATTCTCACGGAGGTATTTCCAGGCTGAGCAAAGTACAGCGTGGCAGTTATAGCTTTTACTAAGCCAAGAAATAAAAAGGTTTCTGTGCTGCATACTGCTTCCCAGAGTTGAGATGGTGAGCATGGCTCCCACCCAGCAGTTTCAGTACTGGAGGTAAGCATACCTCTACTATATTGAAAGGCTGAGAGAGGTGAAGCCAGCCACCAAGGAAGAAGCTAGCAGTATCACTTAGCAATTTAAAGACTTGTGCTCAGAAAAAAAAAAAAGAGATATATACAGCAAAGAAGATTCAGAATTCAGATGAAAAAAAGAACTCTAAATATTTTACAATATGTTTCAAAAATGTATGTTGGCTTGGGAGTTTGAAGAAAAAGAATATAGATAGTTATAAAAGGAAATAAATAAACCACATACAAATGAAAAATACACAGTATCTGAATTATGTATATTACTGTGTTTTCTTTTAAATTTGACTTCAGAGAGACATTTGATTCTGGGGGCTACTAATTTAAATCAACATAAAAGTATTTTGGCTTCAAAATTTGAATCTAAGAATATGTTTCTTTGGAAATGAGGTTCTGCTTTTGTTTCCACAGAAGATGAGAACTTGTGTATTCCTTCCTAGCTAATGTGGTTTAATGGAACAAGACCCTCTGAAAGGTCTCGAAGAACCCTTAAAGTATTTCACCCAACAAAGAGCAGGGAGCAGTTTGATAAAAAACAACGCCCAAATTTCCAAAATGATTGTTTATAAATATTTGTTTTCATTTAAAGTAGGATATGATGTGGAAATGAAAACTTTACAATGGTACAGACTTTGGTCTATTGATACAAATTTAAGGTCAATTTGTAAGAACTGTGTATTTGCAGTTCTGCTCTTGTTTAAGGTATTGTGGTTGTGCAGCTCATTTAAAAGGTAATGTATAAGCCGGGCAGGGGTGGCACACGCCTTTAACCCAGCACTTGGGAGGCAGAGGCAGGCTGATCTCTGGGAGTTCAAGGCCAGCCTGGTCTACGCGAGCTATTTCCAGGACAGGCACCAAAGCTACAGAGAAACCTTATCTTGAAAAACCAGAAAAAAAAGTAATGTATAATTAAGAAATATAGATTAATAGGTAGTCATTTGTAATAGTCAAACTTGTATTTATATTAGTTAGATTTTCTAGATATATAGAGATATACTTAAGATACATTTCAGATTCTTCAAATATTTCACATACCTACAGAATATAACATTTAAAAGATTTTAAGAACTTAGACTTCTCAACAGTGAGACATGTCTGCTTCTGGCAGCACCAATTACTTCAGAGATGATGGGCATCAAAGAAACTCATTATAGAATTTGCATTCAATGTGACAAGGCAAGAAACTGCACTTACCTGGATTGTTTGATGATATTCTCTATGAACTGGACATGCAGGACCGGAAAAAATGATTGCTGAACTTGCCAAAAGGTGAGCTAGTCCTTCAGGGTTCCTGCTTCATGAAAGAGTCTGCCAGACATTCTACAGGACACAGAAGAAAGCAACTGACAAACTTTGTCATTACAAGGTTAAAACAGATCTTCAAATTTCCTGCTTCACTGAAAAGCCTGTCAGATATTATAGGCATCTACATTGAAGATGTATACTCAAAAGTAACAGAAGAACTGTGGGTGACTATCCAGGCAGCAAGATGTCTCTGTCAATTCTAGAACTTTCGAAGTTGCTTATAATATACTTCCTGTTTACTTAGGTAAAATATTCTTCTAGGAACTTTGAAGAGTTGAAGACAGAAAGTTATAGTTTTTTTTTCTTATTTAAGATAAAAGTTAAAATATATGTGAAACTTTCCAGATACAAATTGTCAAACATTATAATTCTTGCTTGATACCAGTTTGGTTATATGTAATTTTACTGTTAAAGTTAAAATCTTACTTTTTATTTAGTCAGAAAAGGGGAGATGATGTGAGATGTCCTTCTGTATATCTGTTGCTCTTATTGGTTAATGAATATTTCATCTGTGGCAGGGCAGAATATAGCCAGGCTGGAAGATATATAGATAGAATAGGAGGAGTCAAGGAGATGCCATATAGCTGCCAAAGGAGAAAGACATGGGAACCTTACCCAGGTATGTCACAGACTCATGGGGATACACAGAATAATAGAAATTGTTTAATTTAAAATATAAGAGCTACCTAAGAAAATGCCTGAACTATTGGCCAAACAGTGTTGTAATTAATATAGTATCTGTGTGATTATTTGGGTCTGGGAAGCTGAGAAACAAAAGAACAGTCTCCACCTACATTTTCCTATGGCATAAACAGAAATCTTAGAAGGAAGTTGACCTCACATCCATGCAATAAAATAATATCAATTGTTTCTAAAATTCTGGCCCCATTGAAGCCATTCATCAAGTAAGGTGCTACTTGTCTAGTCTATACTTGTTTTCTCCATGTCTTGCCAAAAGTACACCAGATTTTCTGCTACAGGTACTAACCATCTATTTAGGATCCAAGCAAATATTGGAATAGTGGTTTCTTTGGATCAGCTTGATGTATCTCAGCATCAGACAACTCAGAAGAAAGCAGTCTACTTCTGACCCTGATCTTGTAATTAAAAAATGAAAATGCCCTTTCCTATACATGAGGTGTCTCTCCATCTGCTACCGTTACTGCTCCTTCAGGCATTTGTTACAAATCTGTTCGAAATTCAAGTCTTAACTATATGTGATGAAACCCTTTTTTAAAGAGGGCAGGCATGCTCTCTGAAGGACAATGAATAATCTATAATCCAATTAGCATGCCTTCATCTTCAGCAGCAAAGAGAATAATACAATAAAACATGCTCAAGATCCAAACAAGCATGAAAGTATCTCACCACTTCTATATTTTTTAACAAAAGAACAATATGAAGCACAATGTTTGTTAGAGATACTACCCTATTTTCAGTCCAAAATGTTGTTACTGTTTATTTGGGAATTTCACATCATGTACCCTGAGGACACTCATTTCCTAGTCCGTCTATATTTGTTCCCTGTTCCGGTGTCCTGCTCCACAAAAAAAAAAAAAAGAAAATCCTCAAGTCAAATTTGTGTGGCCCATATAGTCACTAGATCCTGATCAAACTCTTAGTAGTTTGCCTTTTAAAGAAAATCAAACACTTTAACAACTGTACCCCACCAGAAGACCCTCAATTGTGAAGAACAACATTTCAGTATCCTTATCAATATTTTTTTTTTTATTTTTTTGGTTTTTCGAGACAGGGTTTCTCTGTGGTTTTGGAGCCTGTCCTGGAACTAGCTCTTGTAGACCAGGCT
>NC_022013.1:37259311-37274625 GCF_000317375.1 Microtus ochrogaster | reverse complement strand
CACCTTGGGGTGCTATACACAGATGATTAGAAATGGGCCAAATTAATATGTGAGAATTAGCCTAGAAGAGAATGGGCCAAGCAGTGCTGAAAAGAATACAGTGTCTGTGTAATTATTTCGGGGCATAAGCTAGCCAGGCAGCCAGGGTGCGGCTGGGGTGCTGGGGCCCTGCTGCCCCTATTACTACATAGGACAAATATTGTTACATAATCTCTATTTTCTGGGCAGCAGTTTGGGGACCACATCAGTCTCAATTCTATATCAATCTCAACTCTGTAAATTAGAGACAAGGTGGTAAAATGAGGAATTGTGGTCCAAACTACATAGGTTACCATGGGAATATTCTCTCACATAGATGTGATTGGGCCATGCCATTTTGGATTTTCTGGTAAGAAATGAGAAGGAAAGAGGTAGAGGCAGAGGCAGAACTTACTTGGAAAAGGCAGTGGAGCAAGCTGGAAGAGACTGGCTTTCCTTCAAGAAGACGCTCTTGTCTATTTGACATTAATTGAATTCCTCTGTCATGATTTATTTAGTTTTTATCACAATACGATTTATATGTTAGTCCAAATCATTTGGAACTTCCAGACTCTTTAATAGCTCATACAAAATATGAGATGGCATTCTATTATGTGTACAACTATAATACATCAATTAAATATATAATTAAAAATCAATGGTACAAAATAGAGCTATTCTTTATACATAAAGAATATAATATTTTTGAACATCTTTCACAAATACAGTTTTTCTTCCATGTGATTGTTCTTGTTGTTGTTGGTGGTGGTGGTTTTGGGGTTTTCGAGACAAGGTTTCTCTGTTTAATATTCCTAACTGCCTTAGAACTAGCTCTGTAGACCTGACTGGCCTTGAACTCACAGAGATCCACCTGGCTCTGTCTCCTGAGTGCACGTGTTGTGATTACGTGTGGGTGTCACCACCACCAGGCAAGATAATTTTTTTTTGAAATTTAAGCCATGTAGTGATAATCTTCCTTTAGTATTGAATAATTTTATAAGGACACTTATAATACTAACATAAAATAGTTTAAATTTCTTTTTTCTTTCTTTTTTTTTCTTAGTTTTCTAGACAAAATTCACTCTGTAGCATTGGAGCCAGTCCTGCAAACTAGCTCTTGTAGATCAGGCTGGCCTTGAACTCATAGAGATCTACCTGCATCCTCCTCCTGAGTGCTAGGGTTAAAGGCATGTGCCACCATCACCCAGCTTGAAATTTATTTTATTAAGTGAAGGGCATGGAGTTTTCATGGGTATGTATATATAGTAAAGATGAAATTTCAAACAAATATTTTCATCAATTTTATTCTTTCCTGGTTTTTTTTTCTAATTCTCCATTGGTGGCTGATCTCAGAGTTTATGTATGCTCTACATGCTATACTTACTACTGAGTTACATTATCTTATACTGTAGAACTTTAAGCTGAGGCTTCGCAGCAGTAGTGTTCCCCCCTCCCCTGGGAACCAAGGACCTAACAACTACACATGCACATACTGAAATGTTGGGAACTTTCCATCTCCCTGAGTACTTGTGAATATTCTCCAAATAGAACTCAGTTATTGAACAGGGGCAAGATCACACTTAGGTGTTGACTCAGTTCCTGGTGTTTTCATTCAGTCCCTGGGAAAGGGTCAAAGCAACACTCAAATGTTTCCTTTTACCTCATCTGATCCGGCAACCATTCTCCAGCCAATTATTGGTAATAGCCTTTTGAATAAACGAACCAAAATAGTTAAAGAACAACCCCCAGACTCACCCCTTGTTTCTGTGGCTTTTTGCTTCAAAGGTAGCCTGTATTAGCAATTCGGGTTCTTTCTGGCTTCTTGAGTGCTGAAAGACCCCATTGCAACAGAATTAATTAAAATCCTCAAGCTTTTACGTCAACTGTGGTGTGAGGGTGGTCTCTTGTGGCAACTCCTCTTTGGTGATTGGACTCCAGAATACAACAATACCCCTAAATATCAGAGGTGAATAATTACTTTTATATCATACATTGTTTTCATATCCCAAAGTGTGAATCTTTGAGTATTCCCATTCTATCTGTTTGACTTGCTAACACTTACAGGTCATCAATAATAGAGAAAAATTGTATTCATTTTGCGCAAGGAACTATGAGAATCATGTTTATTGCTGAGCCAAGCTTTAGATGGTATCTCAACGGGAACAGATGTTATATAACAGTTGAATCTTGGTCATGTTGTAGAGATTCTGACAGGTCCATATTTTTTTTTGTTTATAAGTTAGCTTGACATCAAAAACTACAACACTTGTTGGGCCCTACTTGTCAGAAGTTGCAGTCTACCAAAGCATGACAGCTTTCTATATGCTTGCAACATGGATTGCATGGGATTACTGCTCTCCCTCCCTCCAATGGGATTACTGCTCTCCCTCCCTCCAATGGGATTACTGCTCTCTACTTGCTCTCAAATGTCTCTGGGCCCAGATGACTGATATTATCTGAAAATCTGCTCTCATCCTGGATGCCTGATTTCTCTTTAATGTGACCCATGGCATAGTTTCCATTTAGAAGCCTTTCCCTTGCTGCACACATGGTAATTAAGAGTTGTACTAGGACTTTTGCTAGAGGACCCTGCTGCATTATAGGAAGACTTTAATGCAAGTTATGGTTTAAAAAATGGCTCCTAATCATATCCATTTCCTATACTCTACAATACATCTGAGCTAGCTCACTGATTCCAGAGAGCTGTCCCATAGCCATCCCAACCCTGATCTCTGCTTCTGCTCCCTCCACCCTCATGAACCAATGCATTGATCTTTCTTTTTTTTACATTTTTTTTAAATTTATTTATTAAAGATTTCTGTCTCTTCCCCGCCACTGCCTCCCATATCCTTCCCCCTCCCCCAATCAACTCCCCCTCTCTCATCAGCCCAAAGAGCAGATCAGGTTCCCTGCCTTGTGGGGAGTCTAAGGACATCCCACCTCCTTCCAGGTCTAGTAAGGTGAACATTCAAACAGCCTAGGCTCCCACAAAGCCAGTACGTGCAGTAGGATCAAAACCCAGTACCACTGTTCTTGACTTCTCAGCAGTCCTCATTGTCTGCTATGTTCAGCGAGTCTGGTTTTATCCCATGCTTTTTCAGACCCAGTCCAGCTGGCCTTGGTGAGTTCCCGAAAGAACATCCCCATTGTCTCAGTGTGTGGAAGAAGTAGAACCAAAAACACTCCTAATGACAAAAAAAGCTTATTATTTAAAGTGATCATTTCAGGCAAAGTATCTCTTTTACTCTGTTGGATTTCAAATTTCCATGGGAAAAATAGAGGAAAATAATCAAAGACACACAATTATTTTGCTTAGGGGATCTAAGCTCAGGAACTCCAAATATTTGGTATTGGGCAAAAAGTCTGCCTGACCTTTGCCTTGTTAAAATATTTTCATTTCAGTGGAGGTCAGATAAATATGCTTTCCCCTCTGGAATTAAAACTATGATTTTTTTTCTGCCATGCATAGTGGCAATAAATTCTAGTACTTGGGGGTACAAAAACATGCAGATTTCTCTGAGTATGAGACAAGAATTATCTACATAGTCAATTCCAGGACAACCATAGCTGCAGAGTAAGACCCATTCTCAACAAAACAAAACAAAAAAAAAAACACATCTATGATTTTTATAGTAGAATCATGGGTTGTTAAAAAACATATGGGAAATTTAGTGTGAATTAAAGTGCTGGTGCCTATACTCACAAAATGTGCTAAATTTGCTCAGATATTAGAATCATAAATAAATTATCTCCCAGTTCATAACCTATTTCTAGAATGAGTTAAACTTTAATCCATTTATGAATTCAGTTGTGTGTGAGCTTGGTTTTGGTTTGTTTGTTGGCTTGTTTTGTTTTTTGCCAGTTTTGAGACAGAGTTTCTTAGTTTCTCCGTATAGTCTTGGCTGTCCTGGAACTTGCTCTGCAATCCAAGCTGTCCTCTGACTCACTAAGATCCATCTGCCTCTACCTCTTCAGTGCTGGGATTAAAGGTGTGTAGCATCACCACCTGAGTGGTGAAGTCAGTTGTTTATATTAGTTACATTTTACTACTGCTTAGCAATAACAACTATTTTGAAGTCATTTTCTTTACATATTGGATATATGTCTAGTTTTTATATCTGCTAGTCAAATGTTATGCTATGATAGATCGAGGACAGGCTTAGCACTATGGCTCTGCTTCAGAATATTCAGCAGGGATTGCTGGAGGCACCTGTAGGGTAAAGTTCTGCTCAGTGTGTCTGATCCAGCTCCAGGCTAGAGTTATAACAATTGCCAGGAGGAAGTTTTCATATCACAGATGATGATCAGACCCCCTAAGCAGTCAAATTATTCGGGTGTGCAGTGATTCTTCATTTATATCCAGTTACTTCTCACTCTGTTGCGCAACACAAATTACTCAGTTAAGCCCACAGTCTTGTGGACAGGGAAATAAATTTCCTGAGAACCAAGAGAAGTTGAAAGGTTAGTTTTAACCATACTTAAATCAATATCAACTTTTAAAAAGATTTTTATTCCTACGTTAATGAATATGTTATAAATTTTCACTGGTTAGATATCCTTGGCAGAAATAGAAAGATAGGGACAATTTTTGTAACACATGTTAGCATCCTGAATTAATAGACAGTGATAACTGAGACCAATTTATTATACATCAGGGAAAGAATATTTCAATGTCTCTTCATGGTTCTATAGAGGTAACAAGATCAAAATATTAATAAACAAAACATTTATGATTGCTTCACAATATTTTAGAGGTATCATATGTAATTTGTTATTATACAGAACCAGGGACAATAATAAAAGCAAACATATTTTTATATATTTATATACGTACACACACACACACACACACACACACACACACATATATATATATTTACTCACATATGGGTATGTGTTTGTCCTTTAAAAATCAGTTTATATATGTCGCAATAGTATTCAAAGTAAAACAGGATATCAGTTGGGAGGCATAGGAGAAGTTGTAGGAAAGTTACTAGAAGTGGGTTCTAGAGGACAGAAAGTGTTGTAATTTTTTTAAATTAAAAAATAAATCACATGTTCATATTTTCTCATGTAAGTCTCCAAAGGTCAATTGTAGTAATAGGAGCAGCAGAGCTGCGTCCCCAGCACCCTGCTGCCCGCAAGGCTAGCTTTACCCGAAACAATTACACGGACACTGTATTCTTTTAATCACTGCTTGTCCCATTTCTATCTAGCCTCTTCTAGGCTAACTCTCGCACCTGGACTAGCCCATTTCTTATAATCTGTGTAGCACAGCTGGGTGCGCTTACCGGGAAGATTCTAGCCTATGTCCATCCTGGGTCGGAGCTTCATCGCGTGTGCCTCAGAGAGCAGAGCTCTCGCCTCTGCCCGCAAGAGTGGAGCATCGTGTCTCTCCGAGGCATCTGCCCCCGAGAGGAAAGCTGTCGAGTCTGACCTCACTTCCTCTTCCTCCCACCTATGTTTTAACCTATCAGGGCAAGCAGCTTCTTTATTTAATTAACCAATGGCCTTCCTCCATCAGTCAATGTCCATGACTGAGATAACATTGATAGTCTATTGTTTTCTCAGAATATGACAACCTATAAAAATTATTTACCATAATCAACTGCCTAATACATGCAACTTAAAAGTGATATTCAAAACATTGAATAATTGGTGGAGGAGGGTCATATGTCGACTGGTTACTCTGATGTGAGGAGCCGTGGGCTGTGTTCCTGCCACCCCAGCTCCTGGCTGCCTGGCTAGCTTATGCCCCGAAATAACAACACAAAAATTGTATTCTTTTAAACACTGCCTGGCCTATTAGTTATAACTTCTTATTGGCTAGCTCTTCCATATTGATCTAAGCCATTTCTAATATCCATATTGCCACTTGAGTGTGGCTTACCGGGACGAAACGGGCATCCATTTGGGAGAGCAGAGTCATGGCGACTCCTGACTTGGCTTCTTTCTCCCAGCATTCTGTTCGGTCTACTCTGCCTACCTAATTTTCTGTCCTGTTAAAGGCCAAGGCATTTTCTTTATTAACCAATAAACATATGACCCTCTTCCATCAAATAATTAGTATTTAAAAGTTTCTCATTTTACCATTATGTGTAACTTTCATCTGTTTTAAAACAATATATATTCAGTACACACATATATAGTAAATCTTGTACACTAGACTGCTGTTGTCCATTGTCTAAGACCCCTTCCATGAGATGAAACCCATACTGATTCTGCTTGACTAATCAAGAACCTGAGACCTAGGGGAAGCCATGACCAAGGGGAAAACCTAACATTGCTATTCTACTAAAGGTATATATCCATTAATTATTCCTAGCAATACCCTGCTAGATGATTGCATTCACCTGGCATCATCAGAAAAGTTTAGTGCCCATGTGGCCAGAGTCCATGTCATTGCTGTGTCCTGCCCAAGGTCGTTGGCCTTCTCCCATTTCACACAGCAGAACTACCCCTTTGTAGCTGAACTACTACTCTGGCATGCAGCTGTGCACCGTTTCGCTGGCCCACCTCGTGGCAACTTGGCAATTTCAGCTTTTTGCTGAAATTCCTCCACCACTTCTCTGGCTTCTGCCAGAACTGCTCTAATCAGGCTTAGCTCTGTCTCCAGGGTGCAGGGACTGCTCTGACTTGAGTTCTCAGTTCTTATCCGCAAATGCCGGGCCTGAGGTCTGGACAGTAACCTCCCTGCTGGAGACTGCCTGCAAGCTCTGGGTTCCTTGATATTTTCCCCAATTCATACCTTCTCTATATGCAGATGTGCTGCTCTTAGTTAACTAAATGTGTTATTAATTAAGTCTCAGGTAATTAATTCAGGTACTGATCTAGGACCTGCCTTACTGCTGGAACATCGACACCTGCTGGCCACAAATAGCATAAAATATCTTGGGGTAACTCTAACCAAGGAAGTGAAGGATCAATTTGACAAGAACTTTAAGACATTGAAGAAAAAAATTGAGGAGGATACCAGAAAATGGAAGGATCGCCCTTGCTCTTGGATTGGGAGGATCAACATAGTAAAAATGGCAATTCTACCAAAGGCAATTTATAGATTCAATGCAATCCCAATTAAAATCCCATCAAAATTCTTCACAGATCTTGAGAGGACAATAATCAACTTTATATGGAAAAACAAAAAAAAACCCAGGATAGCCAAAACAATCTTATACAATAAAGGAACTTCTGGAGGCATTACCATCCCTGACTTCAAACTCTATTACAAAGCTTCAGTATTGAAAACAGCTTGGTATTGGCATAAAAACAGAGAAGTCGATCAATGGAATAGAGTAGAAGTTTTAGTATCTTATGGCACGCATTCACCATTTGTTAGGGAGATGGTAAAGACATTGGATTCAACCAATAAGGTTAATTAACATAATTGGTTTCCATTAATCTCAGAGGTACTTGAAAATGGGCTGTTGATAATGTAATTCAATCAGTGGGCCCACTACAATCTGGTATTCCTTTGCCTTCCCTATTGCCTAAAGGATGGCCTCTTATAGTTATGGGTATAAAAGATTGTTTCTTCATAAAACCTTACAAGAAAATGACAGAGAAAAATTTGCCTTCATAGGGTCTACTTATAATTCTCAGCCTATTAAGAGATATCAATGGAGGATCCACGTACAGAGAACATTAAATCCACTCACAGGGAATATTAAATAGCCTGCATGTTGGCCACTGGAAATACTATGTAAGCAATTTCATGAAAAGTAGAACCTAACAAAGCAATATTACAAAACAGGTGATATGACCCAGGAGAAAGCCAACCTTCAAGGGGAAATATGTGACATTACAAACCATTACATAAAGTTATTAAATGTCCCTGAATTCTAGATTCCTCTATTCTTATCACTCAATCTCTTTTGTGATGACCAGTTTTGGGGACACCCAGATTTGTTTGTTATTAAAAGTGAGGCACAGTGCTTTCCTGCTCAGTGTCTGTCTTCTATAGAAATTTCTATGTGGTCTGTTTAGCAGGTAATTTTGTGAGATTGACTCTATATAATTTTGACTCTTAAAATAAAGAGTGAATGTTGTCACTCTAAGGCCTGATGGTTGGGGGAATGAAAAGATCATTCTATAGACCTGACTGTACAGAGAAATTACACTGCTGAGGTGTTTTGGAAATGAATTCCACTTTGATGGGAGAATCATGGTCTCACAAGGATTCCACAGATATCACAGTGACTTTTCCAAAAGGCAAGTGTTCCTGCAGCTCTGTAAAAAAGGTTCCCCATAAGTTATTCACTTGTGGGTCTGCCTTTATGAATCTGTGTGCTGTACATTTATTGTATAGTCTTGTGAGTGCCATTTTTTTTTTAGTTAATTAAGGGAGGAGAAGGCCTATATCTGGAACTGATGTGATATTCTTCTTCATGAGGACCAGCTTTAATGATAACAGAGCCACCAATCAAGCTTCTGAAGAAAGAAAACAACCTACAATCCTACACAGCTATGATAACATAAATCACCATACCAAAATATTGCTCTAACTGCAAGGGTGCAGTGTTCATACACAACAGCCATTTTATTGGACAATAAGAAGGAAATCATGTCTGGTACTAGAAACCCAGCTAACTACCCAGATCTAGTGAGGAATAAATATCAGAAGATATGTGAAAACCACCATTTTATTAAAGCAACGTAAGCTATAACTATACTATAAATATTTGTTCATTGACCTACAAATATGTATAATCCTCAGTTCTCATCAAGGAATCTTCTTTTTGTAGCACAGAAGACCACCATAGAAAATGCTAATCAATAAAAACTGAGATCTCAGTCCAAAAGAATACTATAAAACTCTTGCAGTAAAAGCTTGAGGATCATTGTGGATGATGAGACATGAAGAATTCAAAAGCCAGAGAAATAAGGAGTTTGTTTTGAGATTATATCTCCTATGAAAGTAAGAAACTGCATCATCACTCAAGCTAACACCATGCATTTCAGAAATCTAAAAAATGCAAAGAACAGGAGAAATAGTCCTCTGCAGGGAAGGGCATACCAAGTGATTTTTAAAACCAAAGGTTCAGCCCTGAGAACATACAAAAAAGTAATATTTTCAGACTGAGAAGTTTTGTAAATATATATTCATATAATAAACAAATATGCATTTATTTAACAACAACTAATGAAAACTAAACTATAGGCTATTAATTTGAAAGCAAGGAAGGAAGGACAAATTAGAAGGTTGAGGGAGAGAAAAGAAAGAGAAAATTATGTAACTGTATTAAAATTTTAAAAAATAAAAGAAATAATACAAAGTTATATTTTTCAAAAAAGTACAACTTCCTTCTAAGTGTTCATTCTAGGGGTTTATACTGAATCATATATTCAACCATGGCATTTACTGTTTTTCAGATATTTGGTCTCCATTGGTAGGCCAGTCTTTCTTTTCCTTTATTTTTAACTTTAAAGTACTCAATTAATTTTGAAAATGTTTCATTAAGCTTTATTATACTCATTAAACTAAAAGAGTAATTGCTACTTTACACACAGGCATGAACATACACAGACATGTCACAGAAACATTTTAATGGTGGCCAAGAAACTGAATTACCGTCACTGTCCTTGAAGCAAGTGTAGATTCTATTTGATACAGTCATTCATAAATAACAGCTTTATATAACCTACCAAGTGATTTGTTAAAAAATTTTATTTGATTAGTTTATTCAAACATTAAGTTTTAGGAAAATTTCTACAACTGAGTTTTTAGAGAATTTATGTTCAATCCTTTTTGCAATATTTTCAATATAGCATTTTATTTAAAAATATATATTTTTACTGGTAATGAAAATAATTTAATTGGCAGTATAAAATGTATGATACTATAAATCCATCTAATTCTCTATGCTTTAGCATAATAATGGTAAAAATAATATTATTTGAGCTTAGGCATATTGTTCTTTTTAACCATTTTTTTACCTTGAAGCAACAAGATAATGTTTTTATAAAGCATCATGGCTAGAAAGTAACACAATATGTAAGTATACAGAATCTTTCTAGTGAAGAACACAACCTAGAATATTTTGTAAAAATTTTATTTTACTCTAAGTATCATCATTTATATCACAATAACACTAAGCTAATACAGATTTATAAAAGTATACAGATAAGATTCTGAAATATATCTTTTGACAAGGAAAAAGTAAAAATAAAAACAGAATAACCTTGCCAAATCTCTTCTTGTAGAAGTTTCTAAAAAGTTCAATTTTCTAGTAGATGAATGCTTACAGAGGGAATAATTAAGCAACTAAGTAAAGCCTGCAAGGATAATGTACAGGACTGATAACCTGAAATATAGAAACAGAAAATATCAGAATTCATCTCCATTTTTATCTATACCCCATGATAGAGTCTTGAGGTTGGATTTTAGTCACTGTATGGCAATTAGTGAGCTAATTAAAGTCAAGTCTTTGCTATACTTAAATTTATATAAAATTATATATAAATTTATGTAAGATATATTTTCCAAACTTTGAACTAGCTTACACAGTACAGCCTTTTCTTTGTTCTTTTAATATTTTATTGCCTTCTATTAGTAATGGGCCTAATTATGACATTTGCCTGCCTGTGCAAATACAGTTTTGTCGTACTTATCCCATAAGCACCTCCCACACCTGGACATTTCTTTTCTCCTTATAAGCAGTCAAACTTCTGTTTTCTTCATTTGCTTGTTTGTCTGGACAATACATTGATTAGAACATACATAGATTAGATAAAGTTTGTTACAAGCATATGTTCCTTACCAGTGGTTAGACTGCTGAAGCCAACATCTCCTTCTGTCTCTCTAACCTCTACATTTATGTAAATCCTCAGTAATTGGTGGGACCTGCCAGTAACTCCCCATGCAATGACCGAGTATTATCAGGTCCAGTCTCTTGGACAATTTGTGCTGTGGAATCAAGAGTGAAACAACTACATCATACTGTTCTTCTCCCAATTTACCCTGGGTCTTACATTCTTTTCCTACTTGTTCTTAGTACTCCGTTCCTTGGAGAGAGAGCTTGTGGCTTCCCCATTTGTGATAAGGCACTAAGCAGCTGTATGGTTGCTAATTTACAACCAATCACATTTGAATCTCTGCAATCATTGAAGACCAGTGTTCAAAAAAAAAAAAATGCTTCTCTGAGCAAAAACCAGCACCACTGTTCTTTGTGGACAAACATAGTTATTTAGAAAAGAATTTGACAGGCACATAATGCACTTTTAGCAACACAACATCAGTGTGATATTGTTTATTAAGAGTCAGTGGGGTAGCCTATGTCTTTAATTTCATTACTCAGGAGACAGAGGTAGATGGATCTTTGTGAGTTTGAACCTATCCTGATCTACATAGTATCACACAGGTAGGACACAGGTGGATTTTTCTTTCTGGCCATCTTGCTCCCAAATAACCATATTGAGACTTCTTATTAATTATGAAAACTCTACTGATAGCTTGGGCGTTTAAAAAACTAGCTCTTATAACTTAAATTAACCAATTTATATTCATGTATATGTTTCCAAGTGACTCATGGCTTCTACCTTTTTTATCACGTCTGTTCCCTCTGTGTCGGCTTGCAATTTTGCCTTCTTCTTTTTCCCCGAATTCTCTCTACCACACAAATCCTGCCTAGCAATTACCAGCTTAGCGTTTTATTAAACCAACCCGAGTGACACTTCTTCACAGTGTATTCCACTACACAAAGAAAGGAAATACTACATAATAATAGACCCTGCCTCAAAAACCTATGGAATTAAAATGTGTGCCTTTCTGGGGAGATGAATAATGATCTGAAACAGCAGAATGTATAAAAGTACCAGTGTCATGGAAATGAAATTTTCTGCAAAATAAGTCTTCAGAAGCAAAACACACAACCTGTTGTCCAGATATGGCAAGACTATATATCAAGCTGACAGAGGAACTTGGCACATAATGTATAAGCTGCTCACATATGAAAATATGAAGGAATCATGTAGAACAATTTGGCATGGTCAAGGTCTTCCTGAATAAAAGCCAGAAGAAACCATCAGTTAAAATGAGGCTCTAGTTGTGGAGGAAAATACAGTGTTTGAAGGGTTGTAGAGAGATACTGAGGGCAGCAACTTTAATGAAGAAGCATTTGTATAGATTCATGATTTTCTTATTTTTAATCCTAATTGAAGAAGAGTAAGAGCATGTCATAGATATTTTTCACATTACATAAGATGAAAAGTAGAGAAGAAAGGTTGGTGCCAAAAAAGATGTGTCTTCAAAGACCATGCCAAGTAGACAACATCTACCTACAAGTCCTAGCTCTTAATGGTATGAGCCTTCAAATGCTGCCAAAAATTTAGAACAAAGTTGTTAAAAATTGAACCTTTATTGAACATTCAAGTTCATATCACAAAGACAATATGCCCTCTCAAATAAAAAGTACTTCTATTTTTATTTTTAAGAAGAGTATTTTAATTTGTAATTCTAGTTTTTTATTTTATCTTGTGGGGAGGAAATGATAATCAAAAACAACAATGCAATACAAATCAGAAAAACACATGAACACCTTTCTTCAATATTTTATTCTAATTTGTTTTTATATTGAGACATTTCAGTACCTCTAAAAACTTTGACATACAGATGAAGATGTCTATAGTGTTCTAACTGTTACTAGTTTAACTCTCTGAAGAGTTTCTTCACTTCATGACACAAGGAACCTTAGCAGACACATTACATTCCTCTCTTTGGTTGTGTACTGTTTCTGACAAGGTAATATGAATGTTAATGTAGTTTTCAACATGATGTCTATCATGAGGGATGAAGAGTGTACTCAGTCATGTCTTCCATGTTTAGTACAATGCATTACTACCTCACTGGGGCTTTAGTCTGCAGCTCAGTACTTCTCCCAGCATCCTATAGCTGACATATTCAATGTCAGTAAAAGAAGGGAGAGTTTTCATGTTGCAGCTTTACCACTGCAATAATAAAACTATATGATGTAAGAGGCTTAATGGAATCTGTATCTTCAAGGACCTTAGAAGCTCAAGGTCAGGCTATACATAGGTTTGCTTCTTTCTTTGGCCTTTTATTGTTATTATCACATTACTGTCTCCTTGCTTTATTTTCACAACCCTTTATATATATATACAGGAATGATTTTCCTTCCTCTTTAAGGACACTAATCACATTGAATGAGAGCATACTCTTTGTAATGTCATTTTACAGCAATTACTTTCTTTTTTTGACAGTGTTTTCTTTTTTTTATTGAAAGAAAAGAAAACAAATTCCTGCCTCCTCCCAGCCTTCCATTACCCTCCCCCTCCTCCCACTCTTCTCCTCCTCCCCCCTCTCCTCTCCCCCTCTTTCTCCAGTCTGAAGAGCAGTCAGGGTTCCCTGCCCTGTGGAAAGTCCAAGGTCCTCCCCCCTCCATCCATGTCTAGGAAGGTGAGCATCCAAACTGGCTAGGCTCCCACAAAGCCAGAACATGAAGTAGGATCAAAATCCAGTGCCATTGTCTTTGGCTTCTCATCAGCCCTCATTGTCCTCCATGTTCAAGGAGTCCGGTTTTATCCCATGCATTTTCAGTCACAGTCCAGCTGGCTTTGGTGATCTCCCAATAGATCAGCCCCAACTGTCTCCGTGGGTGGGTACACCCCTCGTGGTCCTGTCTTCTTTGCTCATGTTCTCCCTCCTTCTGCTCCCCATTGGGACATTGGGAGCTCAGTCCGGTGCTCCAGTGTGGGTCTCTGTCTCTATCTCCATCTATCACCAGATGAAGGTTCTATGGTGATATGCAAGATATTCATCAGTATGGCTATAGGATAGGGTCATACTTTCTTAATTTGGAATTATGTTGTAGGGATAGGTGATGGAGTGGAAGAATAGTTAGTTATAGTTTTTCCTTAGTTATGATAAAGATAAAATAGATATAAATATTGTAATTTTTACTTGATAACTGTTTTGTTATATGTAATTTTGCTATGTTAAAGTGAACGTCTTTCCTTTTTGTTTAAACAGAAAAAGGGGCAATAATAGAGGAAGGTCATTGGTTAAAATAATAAAGAATCTGCTTGGCTGTCCCTAATAGGTTAAAACATAGGTGGGTGGAGTAAACAGAACAGAATGCTGGGAGGAAGAGGAAGTGAGCTCAGACTCAACAGCTCTGCTCTCTGGAGCAGAGGCCATGCTCCCCTCTCCGAGGCAGACGCCATGAAGCAAGCTGCCAGGTCAGATAAACTGAAACTTTCCGGTAAGACTGATGCTACACAGATTATTAGAGATGGGTTGATCAGGATATGAGAATTAGCCTGTAAGGGCTAGAGTTAATGGGCCAAGCAGTGTTTAAAAGAATACAGTTTGTGTGTTGTTATTTCGGGGCATAAGATAGCCAGGCGACCAGGAGCTGGGGAGGCAGGAACACAGCCCGAAGCTCCTACAACAGATAGGACTTAAATAAATAAGTTTGAGAGGACACTGTTCATACTATGAAAGTCTGAGGTTCTAAATCACACATGGTTGCTTTGATATGTCTTGTGGATGTAATGAGAAAACTGTTTCCAAAATTACTCCATGAAAACAATTTTCTGAAATGCTTTGTCAATCATAAACCATACAGAAGTAGTTTCTTATCTACAAATTTTTGGACACTTAGAAACTCTATAATACTCATTAAACTCTGTTAAGCATTGAGTTAAGTTGCCTGTGACGAGTCATATTTACCTACCTTTTTCTATCATAAAGATGATTATGAATAGCCAAGATAATCCATACTAGGAAAAAATAATACCTCTGGGGATTAAAACGAAAGTCCAGCAAGTAAAAAATTGTAATGGATGACAGTCAAGCCTCACCAATTCTCTTATTGCCTACTTATTGTAAGAACTAAGAGCAGATTTTAAAATTAGTTAATTAATTGAATACTTCAGCATATACATATATATATATATATATATATATATATATATATCAGAAAAAGAACTTACTTGAAGAGATATGAGGAAAGGTTTGCAATTTTTAAAGCAACCTCTAGTGGTATATTATTTGTGTGTTAATAAATAAAGCTTGCCTGAGCATCAGAGGGCAAAGCAGCCAAACTAGTTCGCTATACAAGCCAGGGAATGGCAGCACACACCTTTAATCCCTGAATTTTGAGACAGGAACAGACATATCTGAACCTGCCTCTTTTATTAACTCAGACATATCTGAGTTAAAGGCCACCCAAGATCGATCCAGAAACAGTTGCAAGTGGTGGGGGTTCACACCTTTAATCCCAGTAGTGTTGATTCACACACCTTTAATCCCAGTAATGTTGATTCACACACCTTTAATC
>NC_022013.1:37244181-37258364 GCF_000317375.1 Microtus ochrogaster | reverse complement strand
TTTGCTGGAGAGGTTGTGGAGAAAGGGGTATACTCATCCATTGCTGGTGGGAATGCAAACTTGTGCAACCACTTTGGAAACCAGTGTGGCGGATTCTCAGGAAACTCGGGATCAACCTACCCCTGGACCCAGCAATACCACTCTTGGGAATAAACCCAAGAGATGCCCTATCATAAAACAAAAGTATATGCCAGTTTGCTTTTTTTGATCTTCAGGCTGAACCCCAATATCTGTCTATGAGTTTTTATTATTTGGGAAACAGCAACCATTGTATCTTTTCCAAGCCTAATGTTCTTAAAGCTTTTTATAGGGTACTTGGGTTGTAATGAATCAGGTCTGACGACAGAACAGGGTCCTGGCATGTTATAATAAATGATGAAGCATGTGACTAAACACAAAGTTTGCAAACATCACGGATCTCTCATGCTCTTCTTCAAGGAGAGCAACACTGGGAGCAATGCTCAAAAATATGACTTTCATAATACTTTCATTTCTTTGGGAGGATGTAAATATTTTTCTAATATATACATCATTCCTTTATACATCTTGCATGTTTAGGGGATAGTCAATCTCGTTATGAATTGCAGAAAATCATTAGAGTTCCCAATTTTCGAATTTCTTTAAAAATAGTGCAGGAATATGAGAAAATGAGGATTTATTGAACATCCTGTTCTTTTTGTTTTTTTTTTTTTTTTGATTTTACAGAGCTGGCCCTCATTTTTTGTCTATACTACCACTTAGAAATACATAATGGAAATTGCTGTAGTCATTTTACTAAAAGCCCAACAGGTACTAAATCCCTGAAAAGCAGGGTCATTCTACCTAAGATAATCCTAACACATGTGACAAGGAAATAGAACTTCTAGAAATTAAAAATGAATTTGATATTTTAAAAATGCACTTCCTATTCCTCATATTGTATGTGGTTATAAATGAAACTCAAACCAGGCATGAAAATGATATTTAGTCTTGGTTACAGTGTACACATGCAAATGAAGAAGCATTAATATTTCCAATTCACTTTGTGGAACATTTGCTTTAAATTCAATACAGCTTCATTTAATGGCTGTGGCTGCCTTACTTTTAATATATTCTGAGGATTAAATGAAATAATACCTACAAAATTACTTAAAACATTACCTGGCATGTATGATGTAAAATTCAATATTTGCTATTTTTGTGATCTTCATAATTGTTGAGTTAACTCTTTTTAAATTAACATAAAAAGAGATGATAATTATACCATTTTTCATAAGGAAATTATGTATCTCTGGTGCATTTTTCATGATGTTACAAAAGTTTGCTCAAATCTTAATTTAGGAATCATTGGCATGTGCAATTAACTATCTGCACAAATGTCAATCATCATAAGATTTCCAAAGACTTTTTCTCTTTTGTTTATTTGTCATTGAGATTATACATCTGAATGAAAGACATAGCATCCACCCTTCCTGATATGTATATAATATTTTGTGATTATTTCTCACTTACAAAATATTCATGAAAATAATATAACTTAGACTTAGTGACGAATTTAGCTTTACTAAGATGTATGTGACTCCTAGGAGGAATGTCCTAAACCTTTGAACAGTCCTATATAACATACATGTACTTAGTTAACTATGGACTCTAGGGTTTACTATGTAGTTTAAAATGTGATAGAGGGTGTGTTGTTTTGTTCCTAGTGTGTTGTCTTTGCTTCCAGAAAACCTCCAGACTTTGGAAGTCCACACAGAAAGTATAAACCAGGTTCATAAGCCAAACATCAAAAACACTAAACAACATGCCTTAATTAATCCCTTTTTATGCAGCTGGGTAGAGTAATACCCTTTTATTCACAAGGACTTACTTACACAGCTCACAGTGGGTACTCAGAAAAAAAGATACTACTGAATAATTTTTTTAGTCTCTCTATAATATCAATAAATACACACATGGATACTAGTAATACCAAAGTGATAGGGTAGAATAAATGAACTATACTATAATAAAAATCATATGACATTTTTGTCTCTCAAATTATACTATTCCACCATGGTCACAGTTCTGCTTTCATGTGCAATACTACAACATCAAAATGGCAAGAAGAGGTGATGTGAATGGTAGACGAATTGCAATATAGCATTAGGAGACACGCATAATTTACTGTAACATTAGAATCCATCAGTGCTTAGATACGGCCATGACGAAGCATCTACAATAACTAATGAAAACGTAGGCAACAGGAAATTCACATTCTGCAATGGATGATGTCAGGTGTTGCAATAGGAGCGGCGGGGCTATGTACCCGGCACCCAGCCGCCCACATGGCTTATGCCCTGGAATAATCACATGGAAACTGTATTCTTTTAAACACTGCCTGGCCCATTAGTTCCAGCCTCTTATTGGCTAGCTCTTACATATTGATCTAACCCATTTTTAATAATCTGTGTAGCCCAAGAGGTGGCTTACCAGGGAAGATCTTAACCTGCAGCTGTGTCTGATGGGAGAACCATGGTGACTCTCTGACTCAGCTTTTTTCTCCCAGCATTCTGTTCTGTCTACTCCACCTACCTAATTTTCTGTCCTATCAGAGGCCAAGCAGTTTCTTTATTACTTAACCAAATGAAACAACAGAAAGAAAGATGACCCTCCTCCTCAGTCAGGCTATGTGAAATTGCAAATTATATTTTAAAAGTGCTCAAAATTTAAACTATTATTTATTTCTGAAAAATTCATAATAATGTCATTGATCAGACAGGAGTATCTGGACCTGGAGAAAATGAAAGTGTGTACGTGGGTCTTTCCCTGTTGTGGTTGTTGTTTTGTTGGCTTCGTTGTTGAATTAAGAACATTTATTGGCCAAGCTACTGAGTATTGAAATTATAGGCGTGTGTCACTGTACCAGATTATATAATGCTGGGTTTGGACTCAGGGCCTCATGAATGCTTGTTAGATTTTAAACCTACTAAGTTACATTTTTTGCCTCATGAAGCATTTCTGCTAGTAAGGGAATTATTGTACCAAGCAAGCTGCCACATGCATAATTTCTTGTGAAGCACTACCTGGCTTTCCAGGGAAAAGGCAAGGGAAATAAATAAATAGGAAACATTCTGGACTGTACAGTCTATGTCTTCTCTTAATTATATAAAATAATCTCTGATGGGGGATTCTCCTTTGTATGCTGTGAATAGTAGAGATAGAAGCCATATAGCCCCACTAGAGCCAGACAGAACTTTACCTGGTAGCCACTGCCATGTAATGATACACAGATTACTGGAGATGGGTTAAATCAATATGTAAGAATTAGCCAATAAAAAACAAGAGCATTATTTAAATAATATAGTTTTTATATGATTATTCCAGGGGCCTGAGCTGCTGACCAGGCAGGAACCAACAAGTGGCCTCCCAACAACAAATCTGTTACTATAATATACCATAACTGCACATACTATACCTAAGAGGATCCTTGACTTTCACTAGATTCTACAGAATCTGTTGTCAGAAGTAAGAGTTGTTTGATAGTCTTTTGGACTATTTTCAAATTCACAATGTCTTTATTGTTCACAAATTTAAGAGTTATATGTGTTGTCTCCAAGCTCAGAAACTTCGCTTTATTGATCCAAAGATCCTCAAGGCGCGAGGATTGCTGGATGTTCAGGACTGGAAGAGGCTGATGTCTCAGTCACGCTGAGGAACCTTCACATTAGTCAGGAACCTCCATTTAGCTTCACATGCAAATCAACTTCCATTTCTTCCATAGACATGTTGCCATATAGGATAGCACCTTTTTTTGTGTTCATTATCAAGGTTTTAATCTTTCTTTTGAAGCATATTCTTTGAAAAAAAAAGTGATTTTATGATTTTACAGTCTTTTGGCAGATATTTGAAACTGTAACTTTCACAAACATGAAATTATGAGATGCTACCACTTAATTTCTTAATACTGAAGATATATTCCTAGTAATCAGTTCTCTCATAACAAGTAAAATATACCCTTACTATTATTCAATTTTTCTAAATTAAATTTATCTTTATTAAATTATGATATTCGTGAGCAAAAAGTATTACCTGAAAACATCTACACATTATTTGAAAGGAGCACATTTTTGTACCCAAACACTTACTTAGAAGTTAGCCTTTATTTCCACTCAACTATTCTTTCAAAATATATAATTTTCACATCATTATTTGGATTTTATTTTGTTTTTATTTAATTTTCTTTGACGTTTCCGGCCATCAAAACATAGTCTTCAATGTCCCCCTCTATATGTCTAATAGTGATTCAAATGTCATAGCTTCAAAATGTGAAACAAAAAAATTTCTCTAAGTTCAGTAAAAAGCCTCTTTAGCTTGCTTTCTAGCAATTTTGAGTGTTTAATATCTGCTGAAAATTAACACAGTGGAAAATAACACTTTTCACATTCTGATGCTGCAAAATATTTTCTATATCTCATTGTGAATAAAGTCATATGGTACTATCGTATCACAAGAGTTTATAGGATATATAACTTATTAGAAGATAAGATAAACATTAGAAATTTTTAATCTGCATTATAATATTGAATATGTTATAGGAAGCATTGAGTTTTAGTAAATGTTGAATAGGTAAGGGATTTTGAAATCTGAAGTTCAAGCAATAAATATGATAGACATTTTTATATTCCTATAAAAATTAATTCAAAGACCAGACATTTTATATAATATTTTGTTTAACTAAACACTTAATGAACAATATCTATGATGGAAATAGTCTATCTACTTTTGGCAGTTTTATTTTACAGTCATATTGTATAATACGAATTTAGAAATTAGAGAGGTTACAAAAATAGTAAAACCAATATAAAACTAATTTTCATTTTTGCATCTTACTTGAGCATGACAGGAAATACTAATTGGAATTTTGTAATTTTCACTCTATATTGTGGAGTCAGAGATGTATTTATAATGCCTCTGGGAAAATATATTCAATCTTTCCTACCACAAATGTAATCCTTTTGAAATTATATTGTCATGATTTTTTATTCATTTTGCAAGTCATGTAAATTCTGATACTGTTTCCAAGAATTAATGTCTAACATATCCAAGTTTGAGTAAAGAAAAAAATGATTCAAACCTTTAATTTATTTTGTTCCTTTGCTAATCATTTTCTCTTACCATCTGTGTGTTCATTTTGATGAGAACAGATTTTCTTAGTTTATCTAGGAGCTTGTTATAACTAAGCATGAATCATCCGAACTGCATTTTAATAATAAAGAATTCTCCTAAGTCCAATCACAATTTTTGATAACATCAAGTTGGATTAAGAATTTTGGAATTAGTCAGAGTGGAGCCATATATTTCCACTTGTATTTTATATAATACCTCAAGACAGATATAGACTATATTATATACAGATATCATAAACATGAGATTGAATATTTGATAAATAAATAATTAAGTGTATATACCATATAATTTAATAAATAAGCCTATCTTGTCCTTTCACTTAGTCTTCTATTTTCTCTTTTTTCCACATATCCTTCTCAAATAATTTTTTTCTTATTCATGAGTGAGTGGGCATTGGACTTTTAGTGTCAAATATAACATACTCTTAGTCTTAAAATGACTATTATTTTTCTATACAAAAGACCACACAACTCTTTCCAAGTAATTCCAAGTGAATAAATCAACTGTGTGTGTGTATTTGTGTGTGTGTGTGTGTGTGTTTTACTTTCAATGCCCCTCCAAAAGACTGAGAAATGGGGAGCTCTAGGGAAAACACAGACCTAGAAAGGCATTAACATGAGTATACAAACAGTAGAGGAAGCACTAATATGAATAGACTACTATTGTAAGAACTATAAATATTTTTGAAAGTGTTATCAAGTGTTCTTCATCTCCCATATTTTATCCATTTTTATAGTTATTTTATTGTGTACTTATTTAGGATTTTCTTAGAAGAAAAAAATGTGTTTTGATCATATCCACTCAATTCCCTCCACCCTTCTCCTAATCCCATTCCCTTCTTGTTTTTAATGTTAACCCATAGAGTAGATTTAGTCTTCTCCCCTGTACATGAATGTAGGATCATCCCCTGGATCATGGCCAATCTTCCAGGGATCCTAATCCTGAAGTAAACTGTCATTTCTTCTTCTAGCAATCATCATTCCAGCTTCCACTCAAAGGCTCTTTACCTATGGATAAGGTCTCATGACCACTTTTCAAGTCCATGCTAACTGACATGCTCTTATACAGGCAACCAAAATTGTTTTGAGTTAATGAGTACAGTGATTTTTAAAATGTATAGAAATCACTGGTACATGGAGCCATATATAATTAATTAATTATTAATTTTGTGTGTGTCGTACTCAGAAGGGATGTCAGGGCCATAGTATGCTATGTAAGCACTTTGACACTGGGCTCTATTCCAAGACCCAGTGATTAATGTTTTTTGACCTTTTATATATGCATACTATATTTACATCTTAAATATGTCCTACCCTACACTCCTTTCAATTTTTCTGCTAATCCTTACCATTCCCTTACAAATTCATTGCCCTTTTTAATTTAGTTATTATTTTTACATGTTGGGAGCAGTGAGCCCCCAGATCCTGAATTTCTTGTAATCCTCTGATCTGAGTGCCTACAGCTGCTCTGAGCACGAGCCCTTCAGGAGTTCCTGATGGCAAAAGAGTGGTTTCTAGTGGGTTTTGGCTGGGGCGTTGGCTATCTCTATATAATCCTCCCCTGAACAGAATAAAGGGGGCATTCTTGGGGAATTCGAGGATGACCCGTGTCACTGTCTCTGTCTGTGTGTGCCTGTGTATTGTAACCTCCAGCCCCCTTGCCCGAAGCTCACGAAATAGGTGCCAGCGCACAGAGCGCAGACACGGGGGAGCAGTGCGCGGCAATTGGAGGTCTCCACCAAGATATTGGCATCCTAGCACACTGATATAGCCCCCTAAGACAGAATGAAACACTGAGAAGCTACTGGGGCGGGGGGGGGGGGTCTGGCTAAGTGTTGGGCAGGATGGCCTCTCAACCTCTTTCCAGTTAACTATATGGACACTAGTTGACCTCTGTCCCCAAGACTCAGGCCCTAGGACAGGAAGAAACACATTCTCTGGTCACTGAGGAGAGAGGCCCTACGAGTGTTCTGGTAGGCCAAGAGTGGAATGTAAAATTGTTTCCTGTTCCTCAATCCCTAATGTACACGCATTTTCCCCTCTGCGTCCAACAGATCCAAACCAGGTCCTGCTGTGGACGGGCCTGGCCACCTATAACTGAAGTCAAGTTCATACGTGCAGCATTCTGTACAGGCAGCTGCAAGCCTTGTATTGTCAGTGTTCCGGTTTTATAGCCATAGAACCTGAGGTCTGCAGGTTCAGTTGCTTGTCCCAGCCTGTAAATGACGCAGGTGGGAAGGAGCCAACCAAACCCGTGGGCTTCACCACCAGGGTACACAATGCATGCCCGGTTCCAGGGGAGCTGCCAGCTCACCTTGTCAATGGATGCCTTGAGGAAGTTGTCTAGGAGTAGGCGGGCTTCAGCTAGTGAGCAGGAGCTAATGACCACGGACGTATCTGTTGAGTCCAGCTCCTCCTTTTTGAGACCAAACAGTAAAAACACCCATCACACAGGGCTGCCAAGCCCACTCACTGCTACCACCCACCCAGGTAGACTGTCCTGCGGGTACCTTGGTTTCCTCCAGCTGCATGATGGTGGCTTGGCAGTCAGTGATGCTGTCACTGATGTAGTCAATGCTGGCTGCCAACACTTCGATCTCCTCAGCCAGCTCCTGTAGCCCCTTCTCCTCCTCAGGGCTCTCAGCCTACAGCTGCTCCTGCTTCCTCCGCAGAGCCTCCTGTAGGAGGAATAGCTCCTCCCTTTTCTGTGGGGATGGGGAAGGAGATAGTAATGGAGGAGACATCTCACACAAGCAAGCCCTGCCCACAGCTCTTACACCAAGTCACCTGTCTGTCTGGGATCATCCAGAGGTTTTCTATAAAAGGGACAAAAAATTATATGAATTGGCCCAGAGAAAGCTTTTCTTTCATCCCCATAGTTGGTCACTAGACCAGCCAAATTAGGGAAAATAGAATAGTGTTTTATTGTCAAAATGTGCTGCTATTTTCGACTCTCTACTCATTCGGGTCATATAAATCTTTGTGTTTCAGAAAATTAAAATTGAGAAAGTGAGAAAACCCAAAAACTGCAAGCCAAGTTCCAATTGGGCACATGCAGGTTAGCCTCGTTCATCGGTCCAACAGGCAGTTGATAAGCAGTCCACACTGAGAAGAAACCTATGTTTGGTTTAATTCTTTAGCATAACATTCAGTAAGTTTTGAAACAAGTGCCTTTTTGTTTTCTTCTTCAGTTTTGTTGTTGTTGAAGAGTCTTTAAAATCATTAGGCATCTTTGCTAGAATCGAGGGCATCTTTTGGAGAAATGTAGTATCTTACTGGAATAGTGTGAGCTAAATTGTAGGAGAGCTAAGATAATGATAAAAGAAAAGAACAAATACTTTCCTGTAACAATCATGCAATATTGCTTAAGTTTTATATTCCTGCATCTCTGGAACTTGGCATCAACAAGCAGGATAAGTCTATTAGTACATTCGTTTCATAGACATGATAGGTATATGGGTTGGCTTTGACTAGCCATCTCAGGAATTGTTATAGGCTCTGTTGTCCTTGCTCCATGAAGTCTCAAAGGTTTTCCTCCTAAAACTATTCACAGGAAATCAGAAAGTAAGAAAATAAGATAAGTTTCTTTAAGTAAGTGAGATTAAAATTTTAAAAAGTTTTACCTTAAAATAGTTTCAGTCCAATAACTGAACTAAATTTGTAAAATAAGCTCTATCATTTTAAATTAGATGAACCTAAGTCAAAACACATCCATGGAGAAAATATTTGACCTATTCTAATACCATTTAATATTAACTGAACTTTAAAAAGATCAAGATAATTTTCAAAATCATTTGTTCATGATAGGTGCAAGCAGATGAACAATACTCCTATAGTACCTCGTTTTCAGAATAATTAACAATTTTTGATCGCAATATGGGATAGGGGTGTAAAAAATTCATGTGTTTATTTTCCAAGATACTGTATTAAGTAAATCTTAGTAAAAATACAATTAAATCAGGCACATCCTAGTAGTGGATGGTTTTCTTCTCTTTTCCCCTTGTAACTGAGAATGATATGTACTAAAGAAAAAAAGAGCATTAGAACAATTGCAAGAGCTTCTATGTACTGATTTTGAAAGTGACATAAAAATAAAAATTATAGCTATATGGAGTCATTTAGTATAGAGCCAAACAGCTTAGGTAGTGAAATAACCACAGTTCTGTGTTATTGCTATGGCAAAGAGTAACTAATGGTTATTTTGATTACTCCATACACTTGGATGTGAAATTCAGGAAAAGCTACATCAAAAGAATTACAGCAAAACACTTTGAAGCCATAAACAAGGATACGGATTACACTTCTGAAAAATAGCCCTGTAAAATGCAGCTCAGACCCCAGTAAATTGATAAATAAATGAAGGAATTCTGTAATTTGTAAAGTGTGAATTTTGTGGTCATTAAAGTGAAAATAGATTATTCTAGTCAGATATCAAATTGGAATATGAATTACATCAAATGTATAGCATAAAAGGCATTATTATGCTAGTAAAAATTATGGTTGAACAAAGAGCTCTAGCAGAGAATGACTCAAGCAGGAGAAGCTCATTATTTCACTCTTAGGTCAAGGACAGAATGGGTATGTGGGCTGGCTTTGACTACCCAAAACAGGAAGAGATAGAGGCTCTGCTTGAAGTCTCAAGGGTTTTCCTTCTATAGCTATTTACAGCAAATCAGAGAGAAAATATAATGTCAAGTATCTTTTACCCAAGTGAGATTAGAATTTTACAAACACTGATTAGAGTTTTACAAAAATTGTCCAGGTGACATTTCAGACATGTTGTCAAATCTCCTGGCCTGGAGAGTTTTGTATATGGAAAAATAAAATGTTGAGTTGAGTTAATAGATATTGTTACTATGATAATTCCCAGAATATATGAACAATTTGTTTTTCTTTTTCATTTTTGTAATAATCTCTACTTGCAAAATTTCTAGTAATATGCTGATTGTTTTGTGGAAATAGATTATTTTTTAAAACATATTTGGTATGATTTTCCTGGAAAATCAATGAGAAAAGGCAGAGTTTCTAGGGATTCACATATAATTTTCAGTTATTACACTGCAACTTGTTAACACAAGTCTGTGCTTGATACACATTTGTGATTTACTGATGTCTTTCACAGAATGAAATTCAATGTTATAGTGTATTTGGATCTTTCTCTGCTAACTGAGAATGCCTAAGTGTACTCTTCTTCCAGTAAGTATGACGTTATTTGGCCTCAAGGTCTCCAGAAAACTATTTTCCAATACAAAAGGACCAGAACTCTGTGGTGAAATTCTAGAGTCTAGGGCTAGTACAGGAAATATTGGGGATTAGTGAGAGGGATCCAGAAGGGACTTTACTAGAAGAATGAAACATGGTGCAAAGTGAGTAAACTCAGCATTTGAATGTGAGGTAAAAAGTTATGTTCTAAACTGAAAAAGATCACCATGTCTCATGTAGTAATTCTCATCAAAAATAAGGATTATAATTTCAAGTGTGAAGAAGTAATAAAGATTTCATGTTAATATGAAAGCACTGTTAAATAAATAAATTGAAGCAGAAGAACCTTTCTTTCCCAAGCAGAATTTCTGTTGATACCATATCTGTGGTCTCAGGAATTGGGTAGACTATAAGTAAAAATACATTACTGTATATAGAATGGGCATAGAAAATTTCCTTCAGAGAATACTACATTGAAAGCAGAAAGTGAGTTTATATTTTATAATCTAGATAGACATTACAGCATCTAGGGAACAAGAATCAACATTCACATTGATAAATTATGTTTCTATTATGGACCCTTCATGGAATATGAAGGCATGACTTTCGACCTTCATCTCCAAAAATTATAATCACAGTATAATTATGATCATAATATATCATGATGTATTTTCCTATGCTGAAAAAGATAGTCAATAAATACAAATGAAAATAATTTGATTAAAAATATTGTTCAGATCAGATTTATTACTTATTTTTTTACTTGCTTGGCATATAGTATACTGAAAGAGACACATTAGTGCTCCAAGTAGTAATAGCTGGCATGTTTCCCCTTCAAGTTCTTGCTTATAATTATTAATTATTGATGATGCATTATATATACATAATATATATTATATATACATACAAAAGTTTTTCCTCTCTTGAATGTTTCTCTTTTATTACCAATTGTTTATTGTTTTCTGTGATTCCCCAACTTTTCTTCTAAAGCCGGTTTCTTTACATACTGATACATGTGTGAAAACTTTTATTTTGAGTCTTTCTCTGCTAACTGAAAGGATGTTTGCATGGATATTATTTATATATGACTGGTGTTTTTCACGTTAGAAGAGGTCCTGGATTTTTAAAGGAGAATATACTACTGCAGCTTTGTTACCATACAATTTTAATGATAACAACTCCAACTTTAAATAATGCTATGCAGCATCAAGTTATGATTGGTATTTTATATTAATGTATTTATCAATCCTCTTTACACCTAATATCCAACATCCATCCTCCCAAGGAAAACAACATAGTTACCATGTAGTAATACACTAATAATTACATTACCACATTCTTTTTTATTTTTCCATTCAAAATTTTACACTTCCTCCCCTTTTCTTATTCCCCTCCCCCTCTTCCCTCCCCCTCCCTCCTTAAGAGAGGGCAGGGAACCCTGCCCTGTGGGAAGTCCAAGGACCTCCAGCTACATCCAGGGCTTGGAAGCTGTGCATCCAAATAGACCAGGGTCTCAAAAAGCCAGTACATGCATTAGAAACAAGTCCCAGTGCCTTTATCAATGGCTTCTCAGTCAGCCCCCATTGTCAGCCCCATTCAGAGAGCATGATCACATGCTCCTTCAGTCCCGGTCCAGCTGGATTTGGTGAGCTCCCATTCTCAGTCATTTGTTTCAATTAAGAATAAAAGAAATATAGGTAGACATTATCTGGAGAGAGAATCTAAATTGAAGGTTTTCAATAGGGTTTTTACTCTTGGAGATCGGGGAACTCAGTTGAAGAGTGGAAAGAAGAAAGAACTGTAAGACTCAGAGGGGAAAAATACAGCAGGAGAACATTATCAACTATGCAGGGCTCACATAGGCAAACAGAGACAGAAATGACAAGAATAGGGCTTGCATGAGTCTTTTCCAGGACTTCTCCATATGTTATGGCTGTGAGCTTGATATTTTTATGGTTCTAACAGTCTGTGCAGGTTTATCTCTGACTCTTTTGCAACTCTTGAAATTCTTCCTGCTTTTGTGTTGCTTTGTCTAACCTCACAATAAGAGCTTTCTCCTTGTCTTATTGTATCTTAGTTCGTCCTGGCTTGCTTTTCTCTCTTGGAGTCCTGCTCTATTCTGGAGAGGAAATGGGGAGGAGTAGATCTGGGGAAGTAGTAGGAGCTGGGAGGACAGAGCAAGGAGAAACTTTGTTTATAATGTCTTATATAAGAGAAGAATCTATTTTGAATACTAAGAAGGTTAAGAAAAGTAAATGTTTTATTTCTGCTGTCATAATTCTATCCCTAGTTTTCTACTTCATATTATATAAGAGTTTTCTTTACGAAGGATTTTAAACATTAAACAGTAAACAACAAAAATTTTCTAATCAAGAACTTTCTCAAACAGGGAGGTAGTGGTGCACACCTTTCATTCTTTAGTCCCAGTCCTCGGGAGGCAGAGGTATGAGAATCTCTGTAAGTTTGAGGGCAGCCTAGTCTACAGAGCAAGTTCCAGGACTGGCTTGATTGCTAAAGTAAAATCCTGTCTCAACAAACCAAACCAAAAAATGATCAAATAAATAAAAAGAAGAGGAGGAGGAGGAGGAGGAGGAGGAAGAGGAAGAGGAAGAGGAAGAAGAAGAAGAAGAAGAAGAAGAAGAAGAAGAAGAAGAAGAAGAAGAAGAGTCTCAGTTTTAGTTAGAAAGCTTTAAAAAGGTGTCAGTCAATTTAGTGTTTAGTGAAAATCCCTTACTTTGTTCTCAGATTACAAAGGATAATTTAGTTGAGAAGTGTTTTTTTCACTACATTTTGAATTTTCTAATATGCATGGCATTCAAATAGCTTATTAACCTTGTTTGATTTGCTCCATTTTTTTACAGTATATTTTCTTCAGACTATCTTTTAAAAATATCTTTTTGTATTTCATTTCTGAAACTTGAATTTGACATGCCTATATGTCTTACGTCAATAGTGCTACTATAAAAATATAGCATAAGACAAGGAACTTATAAATTACAGCAAGAAATTTCTCTTAGTGCTGAAGAATCGCAAGATCAAGGTCTCAGACAATTTACTGTTTAGTGAAGATCTCATTTTTTACTCTCAGATGGTAACTTCTTATTGTATTATCACAGAATATAAGGAATACTACACCTCACTCTGATGAATTTTATCAAGATACTACTATCATCCATAATCTGTCTTTTGTCCTCAACCCTTCTCAAGGGAAGACGTGAATCTTGTGGGGATACAACATTCAGGATGAGAAATTTTCATTTCTGCCCTATTATAATCTCTGAGATCCTAGAAGTTTGAACTGGTGTTTGTTTCTATATTAGGGGGTATTTTTTGGAATTATTACTTCATGTTTATGTTTTTCTCTCTTCTGAAGTTATAGCTTTGAAATTGTTTAAAGTTATGTAGATTTTCTGTAGCTGCAAGTACATAGTCTACAAGCTGTATCTCTCAATGATCATGTTTTATTAGGAGTAGGAGTTTATTTTTGTAGAAATTCTAAAGGTAGCGATTTGAGATCGAGGTTTTTTTTTTAACACTGTCATTTTTATTGTGCTCTTAATTATAGTCAAATAACTTGGCATATGCATATTCTCTTGAACCCATCATCATGGTCAAGACAGCTCATCTGGTTCCTCATCTGTGCATCTAATGATTTCTGTCTCTGTTTTCCCAGTTTTTTTTCCCTTTTTTTTTATTGAGAAAAGGAAAATAAAAGTTTCCCCCTCCTCCCAACCTCCCATTTCTCTCCCCCTCCTCCCACCCTTCTCCCCCTATCCCCACTCCTCTCCCCCTCCCTCTCCAGTTCAAAGAGCAGTCAGGGTTCCCTGCCCTGTG
>NC_022013.1:37242290-37242752 GCF_000317375.1 Microtus ochrogaster | reverse complement strand
ATTTTAAAGTCTAGTTTCTTGAGTTCTCTATATATTTTGGAGATCAGACCTTTGTCTGTTGCAGGGGTAGTAAAGATCTTCTCTCAGTCAGTAGGTTACCTTTTTGTCTTAGTAACAGTGTCCTTTGCTTTACAGAAGCTTCTCAGTTTTAGTAGGTCCCATTTATTCAATGTTGCCCTTAATGTCTCTGCTGCTGGGGTTATATGTGTGGCCATCTGTTGTAGGGAACTTCCCACTTTCTCTTCTATCAGGTTCAGTGTGTTCTGACTGATATTGAGGACTTTAATCCATTTGGACTTGAGTTTTGTGCATGGTGATAGATATGGGTCTCTTTTCATTCTTCTACATGTTGACATCCAGTTGTGCCAGCACCATTTGTTAAAGATGCACTCTTTTTTCCATTGCATACTTTTAGCTCCTTTATCGATAATGAGGTGTTCATAGGTTTGTGGGTTAAAATCC
>NC_022013.1:37212390-37231096 GCF_000317375.1 Microtus ochrogaster | reverse complement strand
TGTGATGAGAATTTGTTGGTTGTGCTGTTTTCTTTGATCAGTGTGTTTATTTTCTCTATGGTATCTTCAGTGTCTGAAATTCTTTCTTCTATCTCTTGTAATCTGTTGGTAGTACTTATCTCTGTATTTCCTGTTCGTTTACTGAGATTTTCCATCTCCATCCTTCCCTCAGTTTGTGTTTTCTTCATTACTTCCATTTCATTCTTCATGTTTTGAACCACTTCCCTTACCTGTTTGATTGCTTTTTCTTGTTTCTCTTGGTTTTCTTGGGTATCTTTGCACGCTTTATTCATTTCCTCTACCTTTTTGTTTGTGATCTCTAATTGTTTATGGTAGTTTTTCACCTCCTGTTAAAGTCTTCTATTATTTTCATATAATTCACTTTTGAGTCGATTTAATCTAATTCTTCTAGAGTAGGGTGTACAATTCTTATTTCGGGATCTCTGGATTCTGGTGATGTCATGTTGCCTTTCAGGTTGTTGGAGGAATTCTTGCCTTGGCGTCTCCCCATCTCTTCCTTCAAATGGAGCCAGGAGAGGCCTGGTGTCTTGGTTCAGTCTTTGCTGTGACTGACTCTCTGGTTGTAACTCTTCAGTGTAGAAGCAGGAACCGTCCAGTCCAGATGGAACTTCTCAGCACCGAAACATAGACACCTGGTAGTCCAATGACCCACAGACAAAAGGGAGAACTGGGGGGGGGGGCAGGGTGGGGACGAGTAGAACACAGGACACCCTGCCGCAAAAGCTGAAGGTGCATGTGCTCCCTTTGGGGGCGGGTCGGGTGTAAGAAAGACAGCCCTGCAGAAGGAGCTGGGGGAGGGGGGGTTGTGGCCTCTTCCGGGTCAATCCGCCCCTGGATAGCACACACTCACCCGTCCAGATAGAACTTCTCAGTACCTAAACAGGGCCGCCTGGTAGCCCGATGATCCGGGGACAAAAGCTGAGATCGGGGTTTTAATATTGTTTTCATCCTTTTATCAGCCAAACCAATAAATATTTCATAGACTTAACAGACTCTATGTTTTTGCATTTTATTTTTCTCTCTTTGTCTCTCTGTCTCTCCCCTCTCTCTGCCTATCTCTCTCAGGCATACCTATGCCAATGTGAACCCCTGTGGGAAAGAGAACTATTTTATATAACAGGTTTTTTTACTTACATCCTTGTTGGGGATTGACTTCAGGCTGCTGGACGAGCTTAACAAGTGCTTTATTGCTAGCCATCACATATATTTAAAAACACGTATTTTACTATTAATCTCAATAATAATCAGATGTGATGGAAAGAAGTTGCCTTCTTGTATCTCTGTGACCTGTAGAAGATTAATCACCATTCTTCATAAAACTAGATTTGGATAGCTTAATATCAATGCAAGCTCTCATTTATTTAACCCTTACTTAAAGCTTGCGGAGAAAAAAAAGGGTTCTTAACTTTTTATTTTTCAGATGTTTTCACTATCTTAATGAACTACCATTAAGGTAAAGATGATAGCACTGTGGAGACATCATCCCAATGCCAAGGTGTGCTGAACTCAAAGTTGAAAGCATGTGACATTTTAATTATTTAAAGTAAAAGAGAAAGGAAGTTAAAACTTCAATTATAGCTAAATTTTAGTGTAGTTTGACTAATATTTTTATAGGTATAAGATCAAGGGCTTAAAACGTTTAACTATTTTTGTTGTTTTAAAGCAGCAAGCATGGAACCTACACAGGTCTAAACCAGGTCCTCTGCCTCTGGATTATAGCTTTCAGTTTAGTATTTTCACATGACTTCTAAGTCCATGAACGTCCTAATTCTCTGATTCTTGTGAATCTTTTTATTCTGTTCATTTGCCTTGTTCAACTTTGATATGATGGCTTTTGTTTTAACATATTATATTTTGCTTGTTATAATTTGTTTTTATCTCTTATAAGCCTATTTTTTTCCCTAATGAATGCCAGAATTAGAGTAGATTCAGATGAGAGGGGAGATCAGGAGAACATAGGAAAAGGTGAACTAGGATAATCTGTAATTAGAATATTATATGAGAAAATAATCTATTTTCAATAAAGGAAATAAAAAACAAATGAATTAAGTATGTGTTATGAAGTCCAAGAAGAGAATATTTCAGTCATTATCCATATCCATTACTTCTCAGGCAATTGCATAGGAAGATCATGGATATTTTATTTGCAATACAAGTTTAAATCATCATATTTTGAAAATAATAATAGGCAACATCTGAGGTGAACCAGGCTGAAATCTTCCAGTAAAATTAACCTTTTATTTTAAAATAGTGATAGTTAAATCTTACTTTAGCACAAAGGCAATGGTGCTCAAACGTAGGAAGAATATTTATGTCATCATAATGTTGACTTTGCTATATTAATTTCAACTTTATTATACCATAAATAATGTACATGGTTAAACCTTATTTATAGAAATGACTTTCATTGACTCTAAATTGAAACCATTTTCAACATCATTCATTCATTTTTTTCACTCAACAATTGTTTTCTAGGCTTATAGTTTATTTGAGATAATGAACTTTTTATTTCAGCATCTTAAAATTTGCGCTCATTAAAATTTAAAGGAAGACTTTGTACATGTGAGCGTGTGTGTGTGTGTGTGTGTGTGTGTGTGTTTGTGCACTTGCACGCCCACATGTATGTGTTGATCTCAAATGATATATTCACATTAAAAATTTGCATTGAACTCCAATTTGTGAGTGGTAAAAAACAATGAGATTTTTTTATTTTATTTTTTTATTTTATTTATTTATTAAGGATTTCTGCCTCCTCCCCGCCACCGCCTCCCATTTCCCTCCCCCTCCCCCGATCAAGTCCCTCTCCCTCATCAGCTTGAAGAGCAATCAGGGTTCCCTGACCTGTGGGAAGTCCAAGGACCGCCCACCTCCATCCAGGTTTAGTAAGGTGAGCATCCAAACTGCCTAGGCTCCCCCAAAGCCAGTATGTGCAGTAGGATCAAAAACCCATTGCCACTGTTCTTGAGTTCTCAGTAGTCCTCATTGTCCGCTATGTAAGGCCGGTTTTATCCCATGCTTTTTCAGACCCAGGCTAGCTGGTCTTGGTGAATTCCCGAAAGATCATCCCCATTGTCTCAGTGTGTGGGTGTACCCCTCGCGGTCCTGAGTTCCTTGCTCGTGCTCCCCCTCCTTCTGCTCCTGATTTGGACCTTGAGATTTCTGTCCGGTGCTCCAATGTGGGTCTCTGATTGAAATTTGCAGGAGCATGGATGGAAATAGAAAAACACATCCTGAGTAAGGTAACCCAGACCCAGAAACAAACATGGTATAATTAAAGTGGCTATTAGCATGAAGCAAAGGATAAGCAGCCTATTATAGTCCGTCCACAACACCAGAGAAGCCACGAAACAAAGACACTAAGAGAGACACGCATGGACTCTCCCCGCCCCCGGAGCTGAAATAAACAAGATCTTCTGAGTAAATTGGAGGAGTGGGGAAAGGAGAAGAGGAGGGGAAAAAGAACATGAGCGATCAAAAATGTTGAGCTTGGAGACAGTCAGAGAGGGAGAGCAACGAAGAGATATCTTAATACAAGGAGCCATTATGGGGTTATGGAGAAACCCGGCACTAGGGAAATTCCCAGGATTCTGCAAGGATGATCCCATATAAGAATCTAAGCAATAGTTAATAGGATGCCTTAATGCCCTACCCCTGTAATCAGATTGACGGAAGCATATGCAAAGATCCACAGCTAAGCACTGGGCCGATCTCCTGGAATCCAATCATAGGGAGGAGGGAGTGATAATAAGCGCAAAGGAGTCAAGGTCATTATGGGAAAATCCACAGAAGCAGCTGCCCTGAGCAGATGGTGGCTCACTGATTCTGGATTGACAGCTGGAGAACACGCATGAGACCAAACTTTGCCCTTTAATGTGAGGGATAGTTGTGTTGCCTAGGCAGATTGTGGAGCCACTAGCAATGGAATCAGTATTTGTCCCTGGAGGCAGTTTATTTATTTTGGAGCCAGTTCCCTATGGAGGGATACCTTGCTCAGCCTAGATAAAAGGGGGAGGCCCTTGATTCTCCCTCTCGTTATATGACAAATTTTGTTGACTCCCTATGGGAAGCCTTTTCCTCTCAGGGGAGTGAATGGGGGTATGGACAGAGCAGGAGATGGGGAGGGGGATGGAACTGGGATTGGTATGTAAAATAAAGATTGTTTTACAAAATTAAAAAATGGCATTATAAAATATTAGAGAGACTTCCTTAGGTTTTTGACCTTGATGCAAAAGCAGGCTATCAAAGGAAATGGTTCTTTTAACTGATGGGATTTTGAAGAAAAATATTTTGTCATTTCTCACAAATGAAAAATTTTATTAGTAGCATTAAGTTTGCAAGGCAATCAAAATTCAAGTGTATTAAAATTTTCTTGTCAGGACACTTTTTGAAAAAAAAAAAAGTAGCTAGGCAATATGAACTGTGTGTCTGCACAGAAAGCATCGTTGATAGATTTGCTCTAGGAGGAAATAAATTCAATGAAAGGCCCGAGCAGGGAATAGTTGAGGGCTGCATTAGGGAAAGAATTACATGCCCACTAACAAGTTGTATCCTTACTCCATAGAGAGATGCACAACAAATTTACCTTTTAAGACAGTAATACATTCACTGTTCACTCTTTAACTGAGTGGAAAATGGATTGGGAAGGTATCAAGAGGAATTAGAAGAAAAAGATGACCTGTGGATTTCTATCAGTGCAGCATACTTTATTTAAAAAGAAGTTCCCCAATAAACAGTTAAGACTGAAAGTGTATACAATTATTCTTTTAAACAAAGCTACAAAGTAACAAACCCAAGGAAATCAACAGCTCCTAAAACAGCAGAAATACAAAGGTGATTATGTAGCATAAAGAAGAAGGGGGATGCTGCATGGGTAATGATGGAAGGAATTGAGCTGAAATTGCCAAGAGACCTTGATATTTAATAAATTATAAACCCAATTCAAACATATAAATAAGAACTTACATAGCACAGATAATGAAGTTCCATTAAGATGACAGGAGACTGACCCACCTTCAAGAAAAGTCATCTCAGCTTGTAAGCAAGCTGATCAAGGAATGGGGTTAGTGAACCTCACGATAAACCTGCAGTGCAGGTTGGAAGGATCCATGAGGGAATTGTAACAACGAAGGCAACAAACAGTTCCTTGAGCAGTATATTTGGGTAATTAAAATTGCAAACCAGGTTTTTGAAGCTTTGTAAAACTCTCCCATGTTTCATACTAATTATGCTTGCAATGTTTCAAATTGTAGTATCTTAGATCCACAGATACAAGTCATGTTCATGGTATTTACATTTTTCTCTTCCCTAGTATCGCTGCCATAACCTGGACAGTGCCACAGCAGTCATGTGTTTGTGGCTTTTGCTAGTTTTTCTTAGACAGTTCTTTCCTAGAGAGTAGCTTTGTTGTACTGTGGGGCTCATCAGCTAGCACTGTTTCATTCTTTGCTGATGGCATAACTCCCTAGCTTACTAGAAAGGGACTGATTCTTTACTTGTATATTACCTTTGAACCTCCTTTTCAAATAGAAACAGATGCCCTTTCCTATGTGAAGTCTGTTTCAATTGCCCACTTAGAGTGATTATTACAGTGACATTTCCTATTTTTTTTCTATTTTTGGATTATTTTCCATGGCATGCATTATCATATTTATATACAAATTTCTCATTAATCTAACCAATCTTTAAACTGGTTTGTATCCTTTCATTTGATCTTCCAAACACAATTACAATTACTAACATTTAATTTACAATAGGAAAAAATCCCATTGATGTCTTGTTTAACTGGAAGTAACTGTGAAGATTAGTTGACATAAAATTGACACCATTAGTATGACTAACCTGAAATTATGAAACGTGTATCATTTATTTCCAATCATGTCAGTTTACTGAATTTTATTTATCTGTGCTATCTCATTACACGTGGCTTACAATGAATAAATATCTTTTACTTTATGTCTCACACTTTTAAGTTAAGAAGTTTTTTTTTATTTGTTATGACAGACATAGTCCTATGTACTAAAAATGAGATAATAATGAATATTTTAATGTTGCCATCCCAGTTCCAGTGTATGCATTATTTGCATTATAAATACATGATTTTCATACATATATAGAAGCATTATTGTTCTCCAACATTTGTAGTTTTAAGTTGACGATTCTAGAGTTCCAGAACACCAAATATGGGATTTGTAAAATGAATATTGCATTTATTTTATAGAGTCTTTTTACTTTTTCCTCATTATAATATTTTCAAAGTTGAAAAATATTATAATTACATTTACTAGATAAAAGCAAAGAAGATTGTATTTCAAAATAAAGGATATTCTACCTTGAAGCATTTTTGTAAAATTGTTTAAGTCAATAAAGATTTATTATAAATACAGTTTGATGAATTGTTGACATTGGATGTTTATATTTTCTATCATTATTAAAAGCTCATTTTATAAATCCTATTTTCCTTTATTTAAAGAAATATTTTAATTTTATAAAAATTATAAAGTACTTATTCTACTTTTATTTGAAGAAATTTAATAATTTTCACACAATTACTTAAATATTCAGGGAACAGATTGTCTATATTCCACTTCAACATGATCTAGGAATGTGGGAATCGGCAGACTTTGAGAGGGCTGGGTGTAATTAACTGGCAGAATCATAAACTTAGTACAGGTTGGTCATGAATTCATTCCCCAGAAGCAAAGAAAAGAAAGAAAAACAAAAGGGGTTGTAATGTCTCAATTAGAAGTCAGCACATATTCTTTCAAAATAATATACTCTTTTTACTAAAAAAATTTAAATGAAAAAATTATGTAAAAGTTTTATTAACCTATATCTAAATTAAGCCACAATAAAATAAAATACATGTAGATGAGATCTTGAAAAAGGTGGCACTTTGTACACATGTTGTTAGAACACAAACTGGGCTAACTAACTTGGAAAGGACTTTGGAAATTTTTTAAAAAGTTGAAGATTTATTTTATTTACTTCTTCACAGCTTGCCACGTAAGTCTATTTTGAAAATCTTCATGAAAAATACATTGACCTTGTAGACAGAAAATACTGTGGTGGATATTTTTCACAAGTAGGTTGAATAAACAGTACAAAAATCATAATATTGGTTGTATAAAATAACCAGGTAAGTTAAAGAACTTCGGGTAAGAAAATATATGTATGTAGTAAAAACTTACAAAAAAGGCAAGAATGAGTTCATAATTCAGAGTGATCATCATTTCATAAAATTATTTTCTTATCTTTATATTCAAAAGCTTTTTTAACCATTCTCTCTGTAATAATGCCGCTAACAAGAATAGAGGAAAAACTGTCAGAAACCTGCAAAGAGATCACAATCTCATGTGAAAGCTCTCTTGTACATCATGCCATGTTGTGGAAAATTATGCTAAAGAATATTACTTTAGCTGTGTTATGGTATGTTACTTTTATTTCTACAGTGTTTATTTAACTATAAAAACATGTGTTACATTTGTTTTACCTTGCCTACCTAGGCTACCTTATTGGTCTAATAAAAGCTGAATGGCCAATAGCTAGATAGAAGACGAATAGGCGGGGCTGGTGGGGAGAGAGAATAAATGGGAGAAGGAGTCTAGGCTCCAATGGATTGAGAGGAGGAAAGAATGAGGGAGAAAAATAGGGACATGTCTGGGGCTAGAAGCCAGGCAGCCTCCAGACCACCAGAAACTAACAGCAGTGAAAATAAGATATACAGAAGGAAAAAAAAAGGTTAAAAGCCCTGAGACAAAATGTAAATGAAGAAAAGCAAAGTTAAATTATAAGAGTTAGTAGGACTAGCATAAGAAATGCCTGAACATTCATAACTAGTAATTCTCCATGTCAAGACTTGGGAGATAATTGGTGACCCACAAGAAAATCTCCTACAAGGCCACAGGGTAGTTTTAGTGCCTTGCTGGTTAATTAGTAAAATATACTTTGCAGTTATTTTATAGAAGGTATATTGCCTAATCACTCGACTAAAGAGTATTTCAGTTATTAATTGGTTAAAGTTATTGCCAGTGCATGTGGTAATTTCACACATGGATTTTTATTTTTTTCTGAAATTTATTTATTATTTGTATTAATTTATCACATTTATCACACCATAAATATAAAATGATGTGACATGGATATTCTAATTCATCAGTAGATCATAAATTATAAAAATTCTAAAGCCACCTTCTTGTACACATGGAGATGTTTATCAAAATTTTCCACTTACTAAAATACATCTTTCAAATTCTGGAATTATAGGGGTTGGTGATTGATTTATTTCTTAAAAGTTTCAGCCTTATACTATCAAAAAATATAGACTATAGAAAAATAAATCTGACTGTGTAGGTGGAGGAGAAGGAAGTAGAATATCAGTACTAGAAAGCAAAAAAGACAACAAATGAACTTGGCAAGCTGTGCGTTTTCAGGCTATAAATATCCCACAGGATGAACATTTTTAAGACATACTACAGTAAGTCTAATATTCATGACTCTTATTATGGACAATGTTGGAGGAAAATCTCAGCTTTGCTTATAAAGTATTATTTTAATAAAAATGATCCAGATGTAAGTATACAGTGTAAACCTAATAGTGTTTCTAAGTTCTGTTTTATTGAATATATTGATCTGGACAATATTCAAATGACTCTTAAAATCTAGAACCATATTTATTATTTAAACATATTTTTAAAATATTTTTTGGGACAAAATATCATTATGTATTCCTATCTAGGTTGGAACTGGCTATGGAGAGCCAGACTGGCTTCAGATTCACAGACTGTGTTCCTGGATTCTGCCTTTTTTATTCTGAGATTAGAGGTGGTGTGTGTTACACCACTATGCCTGGATTTAAAAGTTTACCTTCTTTGTTTCCATCACTTTAACTTTTCTGTTTTATAGTCTGTGAAATTCTCTTCAAGTCATTATCTTTTATTTCCATAATACATAGAATTATTTGGCTTTGGTGTCATTCCAAATGGAATGTGTTTTTCAAACAAATAAAATGAACATCTATTCAGCATTCCTTATGGGAAAAAAAAGTCTTTCTTCTACACGAAAGAGGTAAGTTTTATTACAGATCTATACAAGGCTCAATAGAGTTTTAATGTTATTTTATTGCTTTAATATGAATCATAAAAATAGAAAGAAAAACACGAATGCTAACGTATTTTGTTTAAATAAAGAAGGATAACACAGTATTTTATCTTTTTGTTTGTTATTTGGGTAATGATTTCATCTAGTTAAAAATCCATTTGCCTAGTGTTGAGGAGAACTTGAGGTAATGGGATAGCCGAAATGGAAGAAGGACAGATATGAGAGCAAGGAAAGAGATATCTTCATTGAGAAAGCCATTATAGGGTTAGCAGAAACTGGTTCTAGAGAAATTCCCAGGAATCCACAAGGATGACCACATATAAGAACCTAAGCAATAGAGGAGAGGGGCCCGATCTTGACTTGCCCTGTAATCAGACTGATGGTTATCTTAAATATCACCACAGAACCTTCATCCAGCAACTGATGAAAACAGAGGCAAAGACTCACACAGGAGCACTGGGCTGAGCTCCCAAAGTCCGATTGGAGAGGGAAAGGAATGAGAATACAAGCAAAGAGGTCAAGACCATGAAACAGTCTACCTGAGCTAATGGATGCTCACCAACTCTAGCTGTACTGGGAAGAAACAAGCATAAGTCAAAACCCTTTGAATGTGGTTGACAGTTGCATGGCTAGGGAAGACTCAGGGGCCATTGGCAATGGCACCAGGATTTATCACTACTGCATGTACTGACTTTTTGCAATCCTATTCTCTTTGGATGCATACCTTGCTCAGCCCAGATCCTAGATGTAGTAGGGAGGGCCTTTGAATTTCCACAAAATAATGTGCCTTACCCTCTTTGATTAGATGGGGGTGGGGTGGGAGAGTGTGAAGGGAATGCGAGGAGGGGAGGGAGTGGGAACTTGGATTGGTATTTTTAAAAAAATCTAAAAAATTAAAAAAAAATAAAAAAATTCCATTGTTCGTTCCAGGAATAGCACCACAGATCACACTGTGATGTTAATTATTTCATATGGAAAAGTGGAGACTTCCTCAGTGAAACCTTGTTCTACACACACACACACACACACACACACACACACACACATTTCAGAATCTATATTTCCAAGGCATTTTTTCAGCTCACAATCAGAGCCATACTATGAGGTCTCACGAAGCTAGTATTAAGGGCTGTAGAGACAGCTCAGTCGTTAAGAGCATTTGCTTCTCTGCTAGGGCAGTGGAGTTTACTTCACTCTCAACAAGCTAAAACCTCAGCTCCGTGTGAAATTCTGCTCTTTTCTAGCCTCTGCATGCTGCTGCATACACTTATATACATACACAGGCACACACATCTGTGTAAATGAATAACAAAAGGACATTCACAAAGATTTTAACAACAAAAAAGGAGTCAAAAAAGAACTCTATGTGTATTTGCTGAGAAGATAATTTTATTATAGATTTCCAAATTCTTCAGCACTTTAGAGTCAGAGGCCAGGATCATATGTTCAAGTCCTTCCTTGTCACATAAGGTTTTTGTTGCCAGCCAAGGCTTTAGAAAATCCTGTCTCAAACCAAAACACTTCTCAAATTCTTTAAACTACTATGAGAAGAAATGATTGTATAAAAATCAGTTCAGGAGAAAAGAAATTGATAATGACTATAGTGTCTGTATGCATAATAGATTATTATGCTGTCTATTATTTATTAGACAGACATATCCTGATATTTAGCAATATGAGGCAGTTAATAACTGGTAGCTATATTTTGGTCATATATCCTTTAAATATTCATCAGTATTTTAGAATTTTCTTGGTATGTTTACATACATTATTTTAATTATCATGGAAATTCTACTTAGAGAGAGGAACTCACGTTTTCTCTGTCACTCAAAGAGACTCAAATGACTTACTGGCTAGAGTAGCCAGAGAGTTTGCACTAATATTATTTTATCTCATTCAAGCTAATTTTTACATTAAGATTAACCATTACAGGAAGTCTTTAAATACTTTATTACCTGTGGTAGTGGGATCTTCTCTCCCTCGTGCACTACCTGCCTTATTGAAACAGTGATTGTTTTTATTATTTCCTCCAAATGATTGCTTCATAAAGTCTGCTTGTAATTGTGTGCAGTGTTTATAGTTTCTGGTAGCAGAAGCTTAAATCAGCTGATATCCACAATACTTTTGAAATAGTCATTTTAAAGACAACGATGACGTTTCTCCAATGTGAGTGATTGATTATACAAGGTAAAGATTATTCTATTTCATTTTCAGGTAAACTGTGAGTTCTTGTATATTACAACATTGCCTGATTTTGATGCCCTGACTTTGACCACAGTTTTTACATTATATCAAATTAAACAAAAAGACGTATTAGTTCCTTTAAAATCGGTGGTGCAAATTAAAGTGATTAAATTTATTCTATGAAAATTTGTGTTCAACTCCTTAGATGGTGGTTTTTAAGAATTTGACTAGTCTTTACTTAACAACTAATATCCACAAATAAGTGAGTACATACCATGTTTGTCTTTCTGGGTCTGAGTTACCTCAGCCAGGATGATTTTTAATAGTTCCATCCATTTGACTGCAAATTTCATGTCATTGTTTTTAATAGCTGAGCAGTACTCTATTATGTAATTGCAACACTTTTTTTTATTAATTTTTTGGTTGGGGGGCATTTAGGATATTTCCAGTTTCTGGCTATTATGAATAAAGCTGCTATGAACATTGTAAATCTGGGAGAGAAAAAAGAAAAAGGAGTTGGGATGAATCTATGAAGTGGAAAATGCATGTCAGGATATAATGTATGAGAGAAGAATAAAAAGAAAAAATGAGAACAAATATATTGCATTAAAAATTAATTTGATTAACCATTCTGAAATTTTGCTCTTTTTCTACAAAATGAATAAAGTAATGTGAAACTAAGTATTAATGTTACCAAAAGAATATTTACAATGAAACCAAAAATTTGAAGAACAGTTAGTGTTTATATGGGTTTTCTGATGAATTACCTACAAATAGTTTATTTGAAAACAAAAATTCAGTTGGATAGTAGACATTGGTTATTATGTTTTGCTTTACAGATTGACTAAATATTTGTTGTAGACTCTATAAGTTTGTTCTCTTGTAAATTAAAATATATATCTCAAGAGCCCAGAATATGTGCAGAATGTTTACATCAATTGTACTTTTTATTTTATTTAAATTTCACACTCCTTTCTGGAGTCCTTTTTTTTCCCTGTGCTCTTAGAAGAACTGTTCTATAACCTCGACAAAGCAGTCATTAAAAGATTTCGTCAGAAAATAAGGAAAAATTGTGAAATATACCTAGACAAGTTATGTGTGATAAGTAACAAAATATTTTACTAATCATATGCTCTAATAAATATTAAACTTAAATTTTTTGAAAAATAACAAAATATATGTCTAGTCTTATATAACATACAAATGAAAAAAATCAATCTAATTTTTAAAGAAACATTTATACTACTTATGAAAGTTCCCCATATTAAGTTTATTTCAGATATGTCTCGGAAAAAAATGTTTCTATTTGTCAGGTAGGTTTTTGAGCATTTTTATACTGTTACATTATAGATTGTAAATTATAGAGATGTTATCTTATGGATATTGGTAAGATGTAGCTTTTCATTCTTTGTAATTATTAAACAAAATTTTGGTGACTGATTATGCGAACTGGAGTAAGTGATGAGGAGGGTTGGTAGGAAAATTACTGTTTATGCTCCTTGTACTTTGGCTCATAATCATTTATTTTGATGTATGTTTGCTGGAATACATTGATATTTATTTAGGGATAAGTTTGTATGACAATGTTAATGATTATTGCTTCTAATTTAAGTTTCCCAAATGAAGCTGATAAACATCCTTCAACCATTCTGCTTATCACCATGAGAAAGGAACTGGATGTGCAAATTCTGTCTATTTGGGTTTTTGGAAAATGAGATCAGAAGGAACCTTCTACCGTTTCCATTAAAAATTCCTGGAGAATTTTCCCCAGCTTCTTACAAAGTCTGTAGAAATAGAACTCATTTCATGGTAAAAAAAAAAAAAAATGAATCCCACAGCACTTCTTGTTAATAACTGTTCAGCTACAAAATTTTATTGGTATCTTTTTATGTTCCCTCTAGAGGATGTAATGCACAAAAGCATTGCCACGGAACATATAAAATTACAAATGAAATTTATTGTAAAAAGTAGAATGTCTTATAGACCGGTGTCAGTATTTATTTCATTCATAAACCAAAACTGTAGTATAATATATTCATTGTCAGCAAGTTCATGTATGTAAATTGCCATCCCACGTTATCAACTGATATAAGACAGATATTGAAAAGACAATTTAAATTTACTTTTCCAAACATAAACTGTTCCACAAAAGCACTGTAAAAACTCCTTCAAGGTTTTGGGTTGTGCTTGACATTTACGGTTAACTACATAATTTGGTTGTGTCATAATCCACTGTGTTTGGTAATTTGGCATTAAATGCCTGCAGAGCAGATTGAATTCTCACCACCTCACTAGTAGACAGCTTGAGTCTATGACGAAGCAAGCAAGAGAAAAGGTCTAGACGACGCTGACCAGGTGGGGAGAGTTTATTTACACGGTCTCTTATCTCTAGTAGCTGCAAAAGTGCCGAGTCCTGGGATCCCTGAGTGTAGGGGTAGTCCAGCTGCAAAATCAGGTCCCGGATAGCTTCAGGATCGAAGTGCATGCTGTAGCCAAACACTTGGATGTTGTTGATTTTCATGTAGCCCAGGTTCCGGGATGGGTCAATAAACTCCAAAGGCTCATAGTAAATGCTTTCGTTGCTATTGGGGCCATTTGCCTTGATGCGGCTCCTCAGGTAGATGTGTACTGTTTCAAAAAACGTCTTCCATTTGTTTCCCAGAGTCAGTGTCCAGTTGTAGCACTGTAGCGGGAGGTCCAGCTTAGTCCGCTCCCAGTCGGGAAAGCTGCTCTCACTCACAGGCATAAACCAGCTCTCGGAATGACTGCCTCCGAAGGGATTGATGTAAACAGCCAGCACTGGCTCCAATGTGCTGTTTTTAGTTAAGCAAATCTGTAAAGAGAGACCCAAGATCATGTGGACCAGACTGGACTTGTACTTGTTACTCTTCAAGGTCAGCAGCATCCGCTTTCTCCAGGAAGGATCAAACCAGCTATTCAGGCGCATGTCATTGCTGATAAAGATGGCATGGACTTCTATTCGTCGATCGGTTTTCTGCAACAGGTATTTCATCTCCAGGTCTTGCAGGTCAGTCTCAAAGCCAATGTAGTGGTCAGTTGACTCAGCGACTTCAGGCTTGCACAGTCCCTGGCTCAGCATGTAGCCCGTGTTGCAGGTGCCGCAGCGGGTTCTGTTGTCAGGTGCACATGTCAGGCAAGCAGACGCATCGCCCACGATGCAGGGCAGAAAGGCTGTGCACACTACCTGGTCGTTGGGACAGGTGCAGGAGTGTGTCTCCTCAGAGAAGCTGCCCAGGAGGCCGTTCTCATTGCAGTAGAGAAAAGACTGGATGCGAGAGAGCCAGTAGGTTGAAGTTCTAGAAATAAAAAAAAGCAAATCTAAATAAATACTTCGATTCTGTGTAAGTCTGTGCTCTTGTACTGCCATAAAGTAAATCCTAGCTCACTATTCTCTGAACTTTTTGTCAAATCTACAAACAGTAAAAATATAATAAAATAAACCATTACACACACACACACACTTAAGGAAAAAAAATAAACATTTGAAACCAAACTATTTTCTCTTAATTATTACTTCCACCAAATCCAGAAACTATTAGATTGTTTGAAACATGATATAAAATATGGGTATTGGACAATGGATGCTATGGGAAGTCATTAGGTCATGGGAGTAACACGATCATTAATGAGTTTAGTCCATTGTCATGGAGAGTAAATTTCTTAAAGCGATCAAGTTTAACCTCTGTGCTGTCTCTTGGCAGTAGCAGCACCACCACCATCACCTGCAGCAACAACAATAACAGCAGAAATCTCTTAATAGCTTGCCCATGAATCTTGGATTCCTGGCTCTGGAACTGAGAGCCGTTCAGTTTATTTTCACTCTTTAGTAGTCAGTCAGTCTGTAGTATTGGGTTTTAGGAGTGCCAGTGGACAAAAAAGAAAAATTCATTTCTGAGTTTTTTTTCTAAATACATTTAAGGTGAGCTCTCTTAAAAATTCTCCCAAAACTGTGCCTAAATGTTCCAACAGTTATGTAGCTCTGTGTAAGATGTGAATCTACATGCAGTTGTTGGCCTGTTTATTCCACTTTGCTCTGTTTCTTTGCCTCTGTTTGTTTCCCTCCTTCTTTCCCCTCTTTTTCCTTTTTTCCTCCCCCTTTCCTTTCTTTAATTCCCTCCCCTCTTACTTTCCGGTTTCCTTCCCTATGATATTCTTGCTTATTTGGTTCTGTATATGTGTCTCTAACACAAAGCATATATCACATCTGAATTGAGGATTCTATTTCTTTCAAAACCAAAGCACAAATTCTTAGTGCACACTCATTTCTCACTGAAAACTCTAATCATGGTTTGAGATCATAAGGACAAATTAATTGGATTAAGGCTAAAGGCAGAGGTCACAATTGTAGGGTACTGTAGAAAGAATTATTTTCATAGATTTTACACATTTTCACCCAGTGTTTAGACTGTTCTTTTTTTCTCAGACATACTGATAAAACATCGTGTTAATTTTCTTGCTTTTCAGCTTGTCTTATGGATATTGACAGCTCAGCATTCATCCAATCCCTGCACCTGCTACGAAAAGTAGCAATGGGTGATTTGCCGTACAGCCTCTTGCCATTCCCCTCACTAACCACCCTTTGACCACTTGACTGTATGTCACAAGGACGTTTTCAAGGAAAGAGAAATCCGATAACATTTCTTTTCTTTACTCTCAGTGAAATTTTGGTGTAAGCAGCTGTCAAAATTGGGTACTCAGCCAGTTTCAACATTGCTTAGTGGATTTTTAAAAAGGTACTGAAAAAATCAGATGGTTTTCCCCAGAGAAAGTAAAATTTCTTTTTGTTACATAACTTTGTAACTTTAACAAGCTTTTGAATTAAATATCTTCTAAATTCCCAAGTAGATTGTGTTTTTCATATTTTTTTGACTAAGTAGTAAGCAGGTAAAATAATATTGTCTTTTGTTGATGCATATTTGCACATGCACATGTTCACAAACACAGATTGCTGAGGCATATTTATACACACGCATCGACACAAACATCATTAATGCATGCTCACACATCCACACATTTACACAAACCGATCGTTGATTCATATCCATACATTCACACACAAACAGATCATTGGTACATATTTACACACACACAAATTCTTGGCTCAGATAAACTAAGATTTATGAGGTTAACCACTGTATAGTTTTCCTACCATTTTAGTGGGAAACAGAATCGTCTACAGCTTTTTATCAAGTGTTTGTCATTGGTTTTGCCATTTACTTAAGGCAGTTCATAGAATGAAGAGAGGATGAAATGATGGGTGAGAAGATTGGAAGGGAGGAATGGAAGATAAAAAAATCAAATCATACAAGATAGAAACCATGGATTTTGAAAAGCATAAGAAAGGCCTTGGAGACAATCACAGACAAAAAAACAATCAAATCAATGAATACTTAAGTACATGAATAATGTAAAGGACCAGTATCCCTGACCCATAAATGGGACCAAATTTTCACAAAAAGTTTTCAGGATATATTACAAGGAAGAAAGTACTTTCCCAAGTTCATCTCAAATATGCTTAGGCATAAAAAATATTAGTTAAGTCCCAGATACACTTAAATCATAGATGTATTATGCATTATACTAACTTGGGAAGAGAAATCTCTTGCCATAAGGCAAACACTAAAGCCTAGTTTAATAAGAAAATTCTGTCATGTTCCACAAATATGAGTTTGCTGTTTCATAAAAACTTCATATAATGGGCCAGTTGCATTGAAAAAGAATAAAATATCAGAGGGTTGTTTTAAAAATCAAAGTACATTTAGTTGGATAAATAGAGTACATACAGAATTAACAAGAAATAATACAAAATCCTATTTCTGTGATTATCACTGCTGTTACTACCATAACTTAAAAAAAACATTGTAGGCAGTTTCTTTATTATAACTGAATTTCCCCCAGAAAATGAGCATTTCGTTTTTCTTTAACAATTCATATCTCCATGATTCATAATACACAGTATCAATACATTGAAATTTTATGAGAACAGGTACCCTTTTGTTAACTGAGACTTTACTCTGAAGTGCATGCTGTATCCATGTGATGTTTGCAAAGCCCTCGAAAGCTGGTGCAGTTCTGAGCATACATTTTAGATGCTAACAATTTTCTCTGAGATATTAGAACATGTGTTGATACAAAAACAATTACCTCTTCTCATTGTTAAATCCTCTCTGAGCACTAATAATCTTATTTCAAAGGTCCTTTATTTCAGCCTTCTAATCCTTTATTGCTTTCCAAATCTGTGGAATGTGTATCTAAATTTTAAACCTAAACAATATAATTTCTGTATCTCTTTGAAATTGAGGATTACTCTTTTGGGAAGGCCATTTCATTTTAGCTTTCATAGATTTGTCCTTCTTAGACCTTAATACCTTAAACTAAATATAAATTCTGGGGATTAAACACCCACAGCCATTTAAACAATCATAAGCTGATTGTTAGCTCAGTCACAGAGAGATCAAGCCAGGAAATTTTCTGTCACTCTCCCTTTTCACTTGGCTGCTCTGGGCATTGCAGCCTTGGCAGTATTGCCCTGGGCTCAAGCTGACACTTGACACAAAATAGTTTTGCTCTTGGAGATAATTGTACACTCTGAGAAAAGGAAAATTCATTTTTAAGCTATCCTTTTCTCAGTGAAATTTACAGAGAGGTGGTGAGAGTAGGTAAGAGAGAGGAAGGCAGGGACAGAGACATTTGATATATGTTTATATTTCTTGGTCAGAGAAGAAAGAAATAAACTAAATTAAATTAGAATAACTATCACTTTGATATTCTTCATGAAATATCTTCTGAGCATTTCTCAATATGATTAAAATCTCATGGTTAGGTTAAAAGAGAATCAGAGAATCCGAAAGAAGTTAGGGTAGGTGGTACAGGACTATAATCACAGCTATTCTAGACTAATGGTCAAGGAATGAAGTTGAAAGTTATCCTTCGCTGTAGAGTGAGTTCAAGTCTAGCTTAGGCAATTAGATTTTTTTTTCACAGAGTAAATTCAGAAATTTATCCGAGGATACAGGTCAGTGGTAGATTGCTTACCTAACACACGTTAGTACCAGTGTTTAATGGAGAGACTGAAAACGTAAATACTATGACATTGGGCATTAATTTCATGGGATAATACAAAAGTTTGCTTTATTTGTAGCTGAAATGTCTATTTTCATTTATTATAGCCTTGAAAATTTAAAAATAGAATGAGGAAATGGGTCTTGTCAAATCACTACCATCTTTTGGTAGTGTATTACTTCTTAAGAATTGTTTGGAGCTCAGTCCAGTGTTCCAGTGTGGGTCCATCGCCAGATGAGGGTTCTATGGTGATATGCAAAATATTCATCAGTAAGACTATAGGATAGGATCATTTCAGGTTCCCTATCTTCAGCTGCCCCAG
>NC_022013.1:37200491-37211547 GCF_000317375.1 Microtus ochrogaster | reverse complement strand
AGAAAGTGAAACATGGTCTGTATCCACAGTTTACAACATGGAACAATGAGTCCAGGAAGTAGTAATTACATAAGAGGTTGTAACTTGTGGGCAAGCTGACTTCTATCTCTGAATGCAAATAATAAAATCAGAAAAGAGACTCAGGCTAAGTTGTTCAAATACTTTCAAAAGTGATGTGGCTAGTTTTGACAGAGAAGTAAGATAAAATAGACTGTGTGTGGGGTGTGTGTGTGTGTGTGTGTGTGTGTGTGTGTGTGTGTGTGTTAGAGAGAGAGAGAGACAGAAAAAGAGAGGGAGGGAGGGAAGGAGGGAGGGAGGGAGGAAGAGTGAGAGAGAGAGAGAGAAACAGAAAGAGAGATAGAGACACAAAGAGACATGGTGGTAAGATCTTCTAACTTCCAAATGTTTACAATGGTCTACTCAAGGCAGGATGCTGTCTGTACTGAGGGTGGACGCAGAGACAACGGCTGAATCCTGCATGCTGACTTGCTCCTCAAAGCTTGCTCACCCTTCTTTCTCATAGCACCCAGGACCACTGGCCCAGTGCTGGTTATACTCAAAGTGCACTGAACCTACTCATATCCTCAATCAAGAAAATGCCCCACAAGTTTCTCTCCCGCTATTCTGGTGTAGTATTTTTTTAGTCAATGTGCTTCCTTCCCAAATGAATCTAGCTTGTGTCATGTTGACCTAAAACTAATCAAATTTGAGTAGTATTCACATTTACTTTTAAAAAATAGAATCTTGCTGGGTGGTGGTGGCACACGCCTTTAATCCCAATAATTTGGGAGGTATAATCAGGTGGATTTTTGTGAATTCAATGCCAGTATGGTCTACAAAAGCTAACAGTTCCAGGACAGAATCTGAAGCTACAGAAAAACCCTGTTTGAAAAACCAAAACCAAATCAAAATATAAAAGTAGTATCTCAGATTATTCTAAATTAGAACAAGAGGTAAAATACTGCCATGATTGGTAATATTGGAACCCATTTATTCTAGCATAAATGTACAGACAAAAGTTGAAGACCCAGGGCTTCTTTCTGGACTGCCTTTAGTATTGAATGTTCCTTTCTCGATGTAGCTTGATTTAATAAGCATTCCTATAGTGCCTCAACTAGTCTCATTTTCAATTTCCAAGGACAATATATGTAGCTACACCTCTCAATCTGAGGTATAACTATTTTGCTCAAAAGGTAGATGATAGGAAACTGTTCTCCCCATCAAGAATTACCTCTAGTATATGAAATTAAGAGAATTTTAGTGGGATTTCTTCCCACTTAATTTTTTTTACTTTCATCCTCATCAAGAAACAGTTCCAAAGAATCTAGATATTTAAAGTAAAGAACTCAGTGTATGCTTCTCAGTGCTCATCAGTTTTAAGCAATCCATCTGATTAAGAAAACAAATATAGAAAAAAATGATACTACTTCCACCTAACTAATCTTTAAAAAGCAGTATTCTTATATTGACACAGAAGAACCTACTAAATACTACAAAAAGTTTTCCCAAGCAATAAGTCTTAAAACTACATAAGTATACATACATATGTAAATTACATTTAAATGGCCACCATATAATGGATAAAATCAAGACTTGGCTAGATATCATGCCCTCAAACAAAAACCCTAGTACAAGGAATGAGTTATACTATTTTTTGAGTTGTTGGTCAAAGTAGTTTCATAGAACCCGCACAAATAATATGACTTATTATGAATGCTATCGGTTGCATTTCACGACCTGACTGTAAGACCCTATTGCTGACAACAATCAAAGGGCATTGCAATGAAGTGTTCAGTTATGTTTTACCCTTATTGACTAACATTCACAATATTAGAACTTATACACACTGTTGTGGGAGAAACGAATCAATTTCACCTAGATATAAGTCTGTGAGCTATAATTGTGCCATGATTTTGTGGGATTGTTCTGATTGATGATTGACAGGAGTGGGAGTGGGATGGGGCAGTCCATTGTGGGAGACACCATTCATTCCCTAATTAAGTGGAATATATAACAAAGTAAGCTGAGTATGAGCCAGTCAAAAACCTTTCTCACTGGTTTCTACTTCTGTTTCTGCCCTGACTTTCTTCTATTATTGTGACCCGAAGTTAAGTTAGATAAACCCTTTCTGCTCTACTCGCTCTCATGCTCAGAATGCCTTGTCACAGCACCAGCAAACAAACTAGGAAAGCTCACTTAGCAGCTAATTTTGAATTTCAAAGACAAATAGATGCAAGGATATATACTATAAAAAAAACAACATTTCACTTTTCCTAATGAACATCTCAATGCTTGCCGGACAGTTCTATGTTATGAGAAAATAGTTCTCTGTATCAAAATTACATACCTAATTTTTCCTCCCTTGTGCCAAATTTAAAGCTAAACCAAGTCTATCCTTAAGGCGTTAATGCTGTTTTCTCTGTTCATGACTTCCCAAATAGGCTTAGGTTAATTTTTTTTTAATTAACCCATATATGAAATGGCCCTTTAAGGCATTTCTTTTGGATGAAGACCTCATGAACAGTATTAAATATAAGTTAAAATGAATGCCTGGGTTCTTCTCTGAACCCATAAAATGTGTTTCCTCATCCTGACCAGCTGCAATTAGTCCTAAAACTAATTCAAAAATCATAACATTCTCTAAGAATTCTCTTTCACATACATGCATATATTCTCCACCTCTGTTCAAAGGATCGATTCAATCTGCAGTAAGTTTGCTCATGGAAAATTAACTATCAATTTTAAGCATTTCAGAATCATCCAGTCTTACTATTCTATTGGCATAATGATTCTTTCTGCTTTTGCTTTGTCTGTGCCTCCCTCACTATCCATCTCCTATGCATCAACAGAGATGGCATTTCTGATCTATGATGGCACAGTTATTTCCCCTTTTAGAATAGTGACTAAATTGTAGGCATGGTGTCATAAAGTCTTCAAGGATAAAGAGGCATTTTACTTGTTCAGTCTTTTCTCTGACTCTTCTCTAATTACATTCAGTTCTAAGAAGTCTGCTCAGTATTTTCTGATAATTTTACTTTAAATATATATGATGTCCAGTTAAAAAGTCATAGTAATCTCTCACATTAGATAGTATTTTCTATATTCCCTCTGGGACAGTAGTTGGAACCTCTCCCCAATACCCATATCTAATATAAGTAAAGTATCTTTATTAATGGGACCTAAAAACAATCATGACTATGAAAAGATCCTCAAGCAATGATCACGTTTTTCTCTTTTGTCCTCCCCATTGCTCTGCCCTAAGGTAACCAGCTTCTAGAACAACTTGTATGTATATTTAGTGTTACCTATAATAACTACCTGTACACCCTGTATCACCTCTAACAGGTAATGATATAATCAGAACGAGATTCACATCATGGCAGAGATATCAAGAGTGAGTACAAAGGATATCTTAAAAATTAACAACACAACACAAGAAAATAAAATACGTTTCAAGCATTACTTAAAGTTTTAACAAATAATAGCTATCTAAACTGAATATAGTATTCACTCATTTAAACATTTTGAACCATAAACAACAAATAATAGCTCTTATGTTACCTGAATGGTAGTAACATTCTAAGAAAATATTTTCAAAATTTTCACTAGAGTTATTGAGTGTTTCTGGGATGATTGTGGACAGCAGCTTTGAAAAAATGATAGAGTTGTTACTTCTATGATACGAAGGAGATATAAAAATCATTTTAGAAAAATTATAGCATATCCTCTATTTCAGAAAATTAGAAAAGCAAATGTAATCTCAGAATAACTGATAAAAAATGATTAGTATCTATAATGGTATGTCTAAGTAGTAGTGCCAGACTCAGGATGACAAAAATGTTATGTTTAATACATAAATATTTGGTAGTTAGCATCATTAAAGTATAAAGTTACTCTTACAAAGTAATGACAGTGATTCCAGGTACCTTAGTAAGTACTTGTAGTGACTGCAAATGTATTCAGATTAAGAATATTGTAATCAGGAAAGAAAGAAAATAAAAAAAAAATTCTGGCTTTGATTGTACCTTTGCTTAAAATTCTTATGACAATAATTTGGTTTCTCAACAAGCTTTTCTGCAGGTACAAACATGACTTAAAGTACACAGCTGTTGAAAATCTTGTGAAAGCTATGTAATCAAGAAGAATTTCTTCAAACTGAATAATAAATCATATATTGATTATAAATTTTTGTGAATTCTATATTGATTATCTTAGTATTAGTATAGCTAAAGATACTATAGCTGTATGTTTATTAGGAACTGGAAAAGTAAAAAACATATAAAATTAACTTCCAGGTTCTATTCAAAAGATGTTTTGGAAATCATATTATCAATGCCGTACAATTTTATGAGTTCTGGATTTTGCTAGAAATGACACCTAGTTGGTTAATATGTGTTCATTTGTGTGTCAACTGGTGATAAACTACATTTGTTGAAGCATTTTTTAACTTACATCTTTTGATATTTGGCTCAAAATATACTAATATGAAAGGCTGTAAAATCATTCTGTTTCATATGACCTTTATAATCAAAGAAGATAATAAATAGCTACTTTCTGTTGAGTTTTTTCTAGAATTGAAATATTAAATTTGAATAAATAAATTCAATATGTATCAAATGACTGACTATAAGACGAGAGAATTCCAGTGTGTCTATTACTTTTTTGTCTCATTTCTCAACTGGGATAAGAAATTGATGAATTATTTTAAATGGTCCTCCCGTAACTATTTATAAAACAAATACAAGAGCCAATACTTTAATCTTTGGCTTCTCAGGCAGACTCACACAATATTGAACATCTCTTTTACTGCAGTGATAAGACTTTCCATTAACAAAATGTCATCTGTTTGGTAAAAAGAATGAGTCTTTCTGGATGTTATCAGCAGTAACACAAATCAAACAGGAGTTCAGAATTACTCTTCTCTCTTACTTGGAAGGTAAACCATGAAATTATAGATGGGAGCCCCTTATCAACTGTCAGAAAAATAGACAGAAATTTCTGTCACTTCAAGAGCTTAATCTGTTCTTTGTCAGAATAAAAATCCATGTTTATCCATATTCCTTCAAGTTTGGACTTCATTGAACATTTCCATCGTTAATATACTTACAAATTATTTGAAAATAAGTTATTTTTATCCATAAGTTATTTTAACTTCTTTCTAATTAATTTATTGCCTTTTTGTCTTTTTTTTTCTTTTGATAAAAAGTCTTTTGAGAATGGAAGGAGGGGTATATCATACAGAAATCATTGCTTGGACTCTTGAGAAAACTTATGTAAAATAAACAATATCAGTTTAGGCTTTTGAATCATGAGTAATTTGCAATCTCTGTGTTACCTAGGAGTTTCTATACTTTGAACATCTATGTACACTGGTCTAAAGCACAATTTTCCCAATTTCCAGAGCCATGCAAGCAGTCTTCCAAGGCTCCTGTACATCATAGGTAACAGTACGAAGGTCAATTTTAAATGCCAACCTTAATAAAGGTATGATAAAGCATAGTTATCTATATGTTTATGCGGGTATTGAACCATGCAGTGCTCAACACACATGCTGACTGGTGTCTTTTCCTCCCATGAAAACAATGCAGCCAGACACAGTGGGTAGTGCTGAGATTTGCTGGTGTTTAGCTCTGCTCTAAGTTCAGTTAGCTCTGTCTTAAAGGAATGAGGTTGAGGCTAATATAGCTGTAAACCCAATCTCCTCTGCTGCTTCCATATGCACAAGCACTTCTGGTTGCACATAAGCATGTATACATATCATATATACAAAGAACAACAACTCCTGCCCTCAACAAGCACACGCATGCACCAGTTTTTTACAAAACATAGTAGTTTCAGATTTATGATTATTGCCTTCTTACATAAGTGCTACACATTATTTTAGCTCTCCAGTTTTAATATAAGGCTCACTACACACACACACACACACACACACACACACACACACGGAACATGACCACAAAAATAATTATTCAAGTATGAATTTCTTCCCTATCAGGTGCCCGCACAGTAGCAATAGCTTCATTATTACAACTAGCAAAACCTTTTTTCAGGAAAATGAACTAAGTAAAAATAAGCTAATATTCCTGTTCCTCTTAAACTTAGAGATGCTTATGTGGTTCTGTTCAGAGATAAACTAAAATCCCAGAGAGCATGGTGGTGTATTTCTAAAAGAAATCAACTGTATTTGCTTTCTGTTGTTTATTCTAATGCATATCCTATTTTAGGAATAAGGAAATACCTTCTGAATTAAAGACAGAAAACAGGTAAAGTAGCTAAGGGAGAAGAAACAATAAATAATTTATGCTTTTAGGAAGCTATGCCCTTGGGTTGACAGTGCTCTTTATAAGAACCATAGAATTACAGCATCTCTCCCCAATAATGGGCATAAGAAACCTTCTTTACAATGTTGGTCAGGCTATTCTAAGTGATTCCCAGGACAATTCATATTACTGATTCAGCCCTTGGCTGTCTCTCAGGCATTGAAAGTAAGTACCTATTGCCGAAAATATCACATACTTAAGGCAGAGGACTTCGGTGATTTCATCTGAATCTAACTTGAAAGCTAAATCCTGTGCTCCACCTTCCATAGGCTCTGAAAATACAATGCAAGCTCCCGAAAGAGGGAAATGACTAAATATACCTTGCAAATGCATCAGCCATGAACCATAACAGTGATGACCAATGAGAGATTTCCATATAGATACAACAAGTGGTACTCACATTTTGGTAACAATCAACTGCCTAATTGGATTTAAAGTTCACTTAAGAAGAGGGGAATCATTCCTGGTACCAGAAATCTAATCAACTTTCCTCTGCCAGTGACATCAGGGAACTTAGAAATTAATCTACTACTGTAACTTTTCTAGAACAGCACAGTTCTTAAACTACATTTTAAATCTTATCCTTATGTCCATAGGTAAGTATAGCTATGGTCCCTTCCCAAGGAAGATTCTCTTAAACAAAGGGAGACCATCACAGGAAAACACATCCGAATACAGTAGAGAGATGAATGGATCCGGGGGACACAGTCACCAGTGAGCACATCTACATCATAGCTATGCGTCTATGACTTAGGGGAGAAAGCAAAAGAGGTATTAAAATGGTTGTAAAAGCGAGAACACCAGAAATTCTGCAATAAAATATTCTTCCTAATTTAATAAATAATAGGGAAATAATGACAATAACAACAGATATACTAACATGGAAGATAAAATTAACAGGGTCCAAGAACTAGACAAAGCACTACAGGCAGCTTAAGACTGCTAGGAATGGGAGAATTTCTCTGTCCTAGGGATGAACTCCTTTATTGTTTATCCAAACCCAATGGCAGATAGCCTCCACTTAAATGGAGAACATTCAAAGCAGTCTCGTTATTCACATCTATGCAACAACCAAATGGACTCAGACTATTATATTTACATACTTGTGATACACAAACATTTCATGATTTTTTTATTCTTGTGTGTGTTTTGTGTGAGTATGTGGATAATGATTAAAGAATAAAATAAAAAGGGGCAATTAATGTAAGAGAGTGCATGGGGGGGTGGAGGTACTGTCCTAATTCCGAGTTAATTAAAATATAGCAAAAAAATTAAATTGCTATTATTTTATAAATGAAAATCTATATTATTTCTATACATAAGGGGTAAGATACAGGTTCCAGAAGTGATTCCACTTTAAGAGATTTGTGCATTAAATCTAAAGAAAAGAAAACAAAACCAATAAAAAACAAAATCCACAAAATTTGGAAGAGTAACTTGTTCTTAGCAACTTTAAAATGAAACATAAACACAAGAAAATATTGTAACTAATCTTTAAAAAAATGAAGACTAAAAATAAGGAATAGAAGATTTATCTAATTATCCCAAGGAATATTTGAGTCTATTTTTTTGAATAGAGTGAAGTATTTAACAAACAATGTCCCTGAGCATTGAAAACTTGGGAAAGACACACCCAGTAGTTATTGACAGGATGTAAAAGTGCATTTGTTTTTATTGGTTGTTTTTGTTTGTTTTAAATTCAGCATTTTTTAGCTTTGGCTAAATATATTACTACAATGCCATGATTCTTTTTTTTGTTTTTTTTTTGTTTTGTTTTGTTTTGTTTTGTTTTGTTTTGTTTTTTCGAGACAGGGTTTCTCTGTAGCTTTGGAGCCTGTTCTGGCACTAGCTCTGTAGACCAGGCTGGTCTTTTAAACATCTTCATTCACTTGTTTAAAAGGTTTTAAAATATTATTTTTGGTTTTAAATTATTTTAAAATGTATTGAGAGCATATACATGAAGGTGAGGCATGCTATGCTTTTAAACATCATGTTAAAAATAATTTGGTTATTGTATTTATGGACTAGTCCCAGAATTATATTAACGGATTAAAATTTCTTAAGGAGGCTTACTCATAATACCTTTTAATGTATAAATTCATAACATTATAGAATAATGGAGTTGGTTGAAATTTTCTCAAAATAAAGTAGAATCATTTTGTCATTTTTAAGTCATTTACATGTGAAGAAAAGAATAGGTTTCCCAAAGTGCTTTGTTTTTCAGAAAATTGTTCTATTGTTGATTCTGTGTTTGTGAGTATAAGTGTGTGTGCATTATATTCTGTGTCCATGCACACAATCAGTGTAAAGGTCAGAAGGGGACATCAGACACCCTACATCTGGAGTTATCAGTGTAAAGATCAGAAGGGGACATCAGACACCCTACATCTGGAGTTATCAGTGTAAAGGTCAGAAGGGGACATCAGAAACCCTACATCTGGAGTTATAAGCAACTGTTATTCAACCCAGTGAGTGTTCTTTTGTCTCTGTAAAAGCAGAAGCATTTTACCTGCTTAGCCTTCTCTCGTGCCCCTAATCTCTTACTTATTATACTAGCTTAGTTTTTACTTCACTATTTTTAAATTCCTTTGTAGCTTGAACATTTTCCGTTCAACCCGAGTCTTTAATATTCTGGCTTTCCACTAGACAATATTTACATAACAGACCCAAAAGTGTCATACTTGTTTACAAGTTAGAAACCAGGATTTAAAATTCAGTTAATTAAATTTTTAGTAATGCTTCTCAAATGAAAACATTCATATTCTTCTCTTTTCTAGTATTTCAGAAAAAAATGCTTATGTGTGTGTACATATTTACATTAAATCCTTCAATAAACATTGAGGCATCATTAACACTCAAATGGGATCCCGCCACTTTTCATCTCAACTCCACTCATCTTATGCAGGATAAAAATGTGAGACATGGAGCAACTTCTGAGATGCTTTGGTGTCACTTCTGGTACTGATCTGAGCCTGCACATAGAACTCTTTTCCACTCTGGTTGTGTTTGAGTCTCACCAGTTTGTGGTATTTGCTTGGGAATACCTTTGCTTGTCTCTGCAAACATTATCATTTAGTACTTTCTGCCCATGGACCCTCTCATGCTTCTAGAAATTGTCTTTATTTCTAGCTACATCTTTGTCATTTCATATTTTCTTAAGTGAAGATTTCCATACAACACTTATTCACAACTGCTATTTATTTATACTCTCCTTGCTCTCTTTCCAGTTTATTTTTCCTATTGAAGAGTTTTTTTTAAAAACATTTTTACAGAAATTGCTTTATTAAGACAATAACTCCAATGACTGTGGTACTATTTTTATCTAAAATATTCATGACTTTAATCTTCATAACAGTAACTGGTTAACAGCATTAACTCCATAAATAATACTAAAACATGTACAGCAACTGAGTTAAAATGTGTAAACAGCATGTTTTTAGCTGTAATGAATATAATCCATTTAATTTTCCTGTATTGAATTTCTAAAGCATTCCCTTAGATATAGTAGAAACAGTTCTCAGAAAGTAGATATAACTAATAGATATAAGAAATTATATCCTATTTCTTCTCCTGTTTGTATCCATCCCCAGAGTGTACTATTTAATTACCAATTATCCATTTTATGTTGCTTTCTCTTTCCAAACACAGTGGTATTCAAAAATATAATTTAATTAACAGAAACTTCAGAATAAAGCAAGTGTGATGAGTTAAAAGAAAAGTCAGTATCCCAAGCTTTATCTCATGTAAAATTTAGCAAACATCTAGATAGCAGTTCTTATAACATATCCTGTACAGCATGCACCTGCCTACACAATGAAAAGCTAAATAATGCTACTATCATTCAGTATTATTATGCTTTTATTGTAATATTTTTGTCTGAGTTTATTATTTTCCATGATTAACTTGATATAAGATAAAAGGAAAAAGAAAAGAAAGTTATAATGAGATAATATGTAATTAATAAAAATTGCATCATATTATAAATGAAATTCAAATTTAGACAATACTGGAAAGATATTTATGAGCATGAGCATTGTTTCCTTTTGTTTGTCTCTTGTACAGGTTGAAAAGAATCTTCAGGCTGTATTTTCTTTGGAAAAGTTGAAATGGAGCCACTGTATAGTTATTCTGAGATGGATGTGGTATTGACGTGAAATATCAGAGGTTATAGATCATTTCTTATAAAAGTTTAGATTTTTTTAACACTCTTTAAACATTTGTTCTTATACCCATACATTGGTATACACATAAAAATCATCAAGGAGCTGGTCTTCACAACAGATGAATATTACTACAGAAAGCCACAGAATAAATGCAGGGTTATTGAGTCCTGGGCTGATAAATATATCTAACAAAACACACTTTAACCCAAGGCCCTGGGAACCTATTCAAAATGGGCCAGATGTATTGTCAAAGACAGAAATTTGGGAAATTTGTAGTGAGATGAGTCTTCTGGTAATATCAGAATCTAAGCCCATAATATGACTCCCAAACATGAGCTGAACAAGGATTAGACAAAATGAGATGCTGAAGTGCTTGAAGTGGAAAAAAAAAAAAAGCTTTGGATGCTTGAACTCTGAATAAAAGAACTATAGGCAACTAAGAAGAGTTGAGAATAGAAAATGTAGTCTTTCCCAGGAAACAGTACATCAGCTTGCTGTCCAGAGTTAAATATCAGCCCTGAATGCATTCCTAATAGCAATACTGTGTGAAATGATAAAACTACAATTAAG